>NC_085928.1:190932500-191077500 GCF_028885655.2 Pongo abelii | reverse complement strand
TTACCAATTGGTAGACAAGCCACTAGCTCAGCTGGGAGCACTGTATCCTGAAGGGTTTTTCTAACAAAAATATACATCATTGTAACCATGAAAAATATATTTCCTATCTCTGACTTGTATTTATAAAAACTGCATTTCCCCAGTGCCTATCACAACAAATGAGGATTTAAGTTACTTGTTAAGTTACATGAGGGTAGCAACTTCTTTTGTGAGAATTCTTTGTTTATTTGGTTTAAGAAACTGATTCCAAATGTTTTTGTGCATAGAAGCCTTTTCTAGCCTCCATTCAGTATCAAGACCTTATAAGAACACTGAGGAAGAACAAAAATAGAGTTTTCTCTGTTGAAATCCCTGTGCTGGCAGCATGTGTGACCTGGCCTACACAAGCGTTGGCCAAGATACTGAAATCTGGAATAAATTCCAAGGGTTAAGGTTAAAGCAGCATAGGACAAAGGAGTGCCAGAGGAAAATCCAATAGTAGGTGGAGCTAAAGTTAAACATCCAGGGAACCAAGTTCAAAGGACTGCATACAGGATCAGAATTAAGGTAGCCAAGTCTAAAGTTTTGAGACACAGAGGTAAATCAGAGTAATAATACAGAAAACAAGAAGAAAGGAGTGGGATGATTAGGCAGGAGAATCCATTTATCAGTAGCTTTACTCACAGTCAGTCTGATGGTTGAGCACATGCATGTGCCAGACTGGATTGAAGGGCAAGGAACAGAGTGGAAGCACAGAGTATTGTTCCTGAGAGGGCCATGCCAACTAGGCTATCTTTCATCCTAAATCATATGGGTCTTAGGTATGGTGGGGTCTCAGCAACACGAATCCAGAAAGAGGGAAGTAGAAGCCAAACCTAGACAGAATACAGAATGATGTGTTTCAGAGGGGCCATCAGGAGGATGGGCAACATCCAAAACACCAAGAGGGCTCTGGAGTTTTTATCAGGAGTGTCCATTCCAATCCGTGTGGAATGGTAGCATGAGACCAAGTCAAGCAAAACGTCAATTCCCAACCCACAGCAGACCAGAGATCTGAACTGCATTCCACTAATCAAAGACCTGGAGTGCTCAATACAAAGACCAATGGAGGCCTTCTTGAAGAATAGACTGGCTTGTGGAGAGTAGGCAATGCCTCTGTGACTGATTGCCTCAATGGGAGGGTGGGTAGACATTGCTAACGGGACAAAGCATAGACTCTTAGCATTTGATGGTTTAACTTTCAACTTTTAGTTATTTCTGAGACACATGCACCTCAAAGTTAAAAGTTAAACAGGGTAATATATGTAAAGTGCCTAGTCCCTGAATGAGATAACTTTCCCTGCTAACACCTGGGAGCTTACTCAGTGGTAAAAGCCTCTGGGTTGTCCCAATTGGTATCATCACTTTGGGCAACTACAATGTTAAGCAAGTATCCTGATAGTTTTTGAAAAGTACACTGGAGATAGGGCTTTTCCTGCAAAGTGAGCCCCGAAGTCAAATTTCAAGCCCTGTGAATGGTTTGTAATTTTTCAGAAATCTTCCAGACAGGTCAAATAGTGACAATTCACTAAGGATACAGCTTTTAGCCCCGGCACTCCAAACCTGGTCTATTCCCTCCAGTGGCTGCTAGGCTACTGGTTTTTACAAATACTGAGACTATGAAGCTTCTGGTTTTCGAGGTTACCATGGAGCTGGCAAGAGGGGGATGGGAATAGGACAAATGCCACAAAACTCGCTCTTCTTACTAAGATTTAGGAGCCCCCCTTTTTTTTCAGTGAACACCCCTCAAATTGTTGCAAACATTTCATTAATTTCTAGAGTTCTGAAAAAGTTTATTTTGGCAATATTTGCCAGTGTAGTCATTGCTTTTATGGAAAAGTGAATATTCAGATGTCTTTATTCCACTATTCTAAAAGTTAGCGCAGCCACTCTGGAAAACAGTTTGGCATTTCTTCAAAATGTTAAACATAGGATTATCACATGACTGATAAATTACACTCCAATGTATATACCCAACAGAAAACAAAACATAGTCTATACAAAAACATGTACATAGGCCAGGCATAGTGGTTCACACCTGTAATCCCAGCACTTTGGGAGGTCAAGGCTAGTAGCTCACTTGAGCTCAGGAGTTCAAGACCAGCCTGGGCAACATGGTAAAATCCTGTCTCTACAAAAAAAATACAAAAATTAGCCAGACCTTGTGGCATAGGCCTGTAGTCCCAGCTACTTGGGGGGCTGAGGTGGGAGGATGGCTTGAGCCCAGAAGGTGGAGGTTGTAGTGAGCCAAGATCACACCACTGCACTCCAGCCTGGGTGACAGAGTGAGACTCAGTCTCAAAAAAAAAAAAAAAAGAGTACATAACTGTTCATAGCAACAGTATTAATAAAAGCCAAAAATAGAAATAATCAAAATGCTCCTTATTTAACGAACCGGTTTTAAAAACTGTGATATATCTGTAAGAGTTAAAGAAAGAGGAAACAAACACAAAAAATGTGGCAAACCTGTCAAAGACAGGTTTATTTGGGATAATAAACCTGAGAGGGTCTTCTGGCTGATTTCAGTCAGGAGTACTCCCTGTTACAGACTAAGAGTATTTATTGGTTTTAGGTTGAGAGAGCTTATCACAGGCTTGGAATGTTTCTGTGTAGGGGAGAAGTCTATTGCAGGGTTGGAATGTCTCTGGTTGGAGGGGAGGTAACCTTGGGGCTGACATCCCTCCAGCTGGAGGGGAAGTTATCTCAGGAGGGGTTTATCTTACGGTTGGAATGTTTCTGGTAGGAGATGTCATTTGTGGTTTACAGTCATGCTCACCTTACCCATTAGGCTGATGCTCTTTGGATTTAGGCAGTTTTTGATCAAGGAGAACTTTAGAATGGGGGTGCTTGTCCAAGATGGCAATGCTCCTGCTCTGTCAACATCCACACCAGTGAAATATTATTCACCAATAAAAAGAAAGGAAGTATCGATACATGCTTCAACATGGATGATCCTTGAAAACATTATGCTAAATAAGTGAAAGAAGCCAGTGAAGACTAAGCTCTAATTTTTGATCTTGCCCAAATTCCTATCTAAGGGGTCTAGGGAGTCATGCCCTACAAACCATAAATTCTCATCAGATGGGTTTTATTTAACCCTATATATCGTGACTTACTTTTCAATCTGACTCTGGCACAACATTATGAGACAAGGAAAAAAATATTTAACCTCAAAATATATTTCCTTGACATACCTTGAATTGCCCTGCAAAGTCTTTTGTGGGAAAAACCCACATTCTACAGAGAATGTGTTTTCCTTCCTTTCTTTCCAGATCCAGGAGATAATCAACTAAGTACCAGGCACCCTTTTAGGTCTGATAAAAAATATTTCATAACCTGCTCTCTCTCTCTGAAGTCGGCTATCTGAGAGATTCCCCTGTACAATAAAACTTGGTCTCCACATCCTTTATCTTAAGCTGAACATTTCCTTTCCATTGATCCCAGGTCTTCAGATAAACTCAGCCAATTGTCAACCAGAAAATGTTTAAATTTACCTATAGTCTGGAAGCCCCCACTTTTGTTGTCCCACCTTTCTGAACCAAACCAATGTATTTCTTAAATGTATTTGATTGATGTCTCATGCCTCCCTAAAATATATAAAACCAATCTGTACCCCGACCACTTTGGGCACATGTTCTCACCTCCCGAGGGTTATGTCATGGGCCATGGTCATTCATATTTAGCTCAGAATAAATCTCTTAAAATATTTTACAGAGTTTGACTCTTTTTGTCAATACCAGTCACAACTGCATTTTTGTATGATTCCATTTGTATGAAAGGTTCATAATAGGTAAATTTATACAGAGAGAAAGTAAATTAATGGTTGCCTAGGGTTGGGGAAGGTGGGGAAATGGGAACGGTGATGGCTAAGGGGTACAGGGTTTTTTGGGGGGTGATGAAAATGTTCTGGAACTTATAGTGGTGAAGGTTGCAGAACTCTGTGGCTATACTAAAACCCACTGAATTCTACCCTTTAAAAGGATGAATTTTGGGCTAGGTAAATTATATCTCAATAAAACACTCACTTAAAAAAATCTGCCTTTTTCCCTTATGTCTAGGTGTTTTGCAGAATTCAGGTTCCCTTTGTTTTTCACTCAGAGCACTAGCTCTGAGGAAACCCGGGGGATCCTAGCTTCACCTCCTTCCTCTCAAGCCACTGGCTGGTTCCTGTTCCCTGCTCCCTCCTCTCACACAAAGCAAAAAGCCTCCAGCTGCTGGGAGAGGAGCAAGAAACCCTCCCACCCTCCCTCCGGGCCCAGGCAAAGATCCACCATTTCATAGGGCAGGCAGCAAGAATATTAAAGAAATAATGGCCCCAACAAACAAACAACAACAACAACAAAAAGAAATAATGGCCCAAAACTTCCCAATTTGATGGAAAAAATTAATGAAAAACAACCAGTGTCCTATCCTGACTCTAATCTTTCCCAGGATACCAAAAGGAGGCCTGTGAAAAAGAGTTCACGGGTAAATGTGATCCCCTCTTGCATCTGGAACTCCCTATCATTTCAAATTGTTAGCTCAGTCAGCCTTTAAAAAATTAGTAAAATTTTAGCTGTTGTTTTACCTGCTTTTTTTTTTGGCGGTGGGGAGCTTTCTTGACAGCCAAAAATCCTTTTCCTCTCAAGCTTTGCCAAACGTAAACCAATTTCTGTGTCCCACCTCTCCTTAGAAGGGCTTTTAACTCTTGCTTTATAATGTCAGTTCTTTGATGGGCTCAAGAAAAGTTATGACTTAGAAATTGTTCTGTTTTCTGCTCATAGTTAGGCATGGTTAGCCATGTTCAACTCTACAACCTAAGCAGAAGTTCAGTCAATATATTTTGTTATTTCCAACATTGTATTTTTCATGTGTAGAAATTTCATTTAGGTCTTTCTATATCTTCAATGTCTCTCTTCATCATATATCCTTGAGTATATTTATAGGATTTATAATAGCTACTTCTGGTCCTTATCTACCACTTTCACCATTTCTGGATACATCCCTATCAGTTGATTTTTCTCCTATTTATGGATCCTTTTTTCTGCCTATTTCTATACCTAATAAGTTTCTATACCTAATAAATTATCATTCAATGTCAGACATTGTGATTTTTAAAAGTTTTAACATGTACAATTTTGTAGAGGGCTAGATTCTGTTGTTTACATTTAAAAAGTGTTAGTTTTTTTTCAGGGACACAGTTAATTAACTTAACGATAATCCTTTTGAGGCTTTCTTTTTTTTTTTTTTTTTTTTGAGACAGCCTCACTCTGTCACCCAGGCTGGAATCTCAGCTCACTGCAACCTCCGCCACCCGGGTTCAAGCAATTCTCCTGCCTCAGCCTCCTGAGTAGCTGGGATTACAGGCATGTGCCACCATGCCCAGCTAATTTTTGTATTTTTAGTAGAGACAGGGTTTCACCATGTTGGCCAGGCTGGTCTTGAACTCCTGACCTCAGGTGATCCGTCTGCTTCGGCCTCCCAAAGTGCTGGGATTACAGGCATGAGCCACTGTGCCCAGCCCTGAGATTGTCTTTTATGCTCTATTATGGATAATTCAGATAAGCCTTGATTGTAAAACTAATTTAGTCTGAATGTTAAAGCATGACACTTCTGAGGAGCTGACCATGTGTATTAGGAGTTGTCTTCACTGAGACTAGTAGAACATAAACTATTCTCAGCCTTTTGTGAACTAACCCAATTGTTTGGCCTATTGCTTTCTGATTCCTGTCTCCTAGCTTCAGGAAGTTTCCTGTCATACATTCACCTATTCATAGTTGTCAAAGACCTGAGGAGAGCCCTGTGCAAATGTCTGGAGCTCTCTTAGTTGCAGCTCCCCTTTCTGTAAACTCTGCCCCCACAAATTCTAGCTGCCTAGGTTTTCCTGATCTATTACTTCAATGCAAGAAGACCACAAGGCTCAGCTTCAGTTTTTCCTCCCTGCACTGTGGAAACTACCTCCAGGAAGAAAATTGGTGGCATCACCCAGGCGCAGTGGCTCACACCTGTAATCCTAGCGCTTTGGGAGGCTGAGGTGGGCAGATCACCTGAGGTCAGGAGATCTAGACCAGCCCGGCCAACATGGTGAAACCCCGTCTCTACTAAAAGTAAAAAAATTAGCCAGGCGTGGTGGCATATGCCTTTAATCCCAGCTACTCAGGAGGCTGAAGCAGAAGAATCGCTTGAACCCGGGAGGTGGAGGTTGCAGTGAGCCGAGATCATGCCATCGCACTCTAGCCTGGTAGACAAGAGCAAGACTTCATCTCAAAAAAAAAAAAAAAGAAAATTGGTGTCATCACAATCCTTGTCTCATTTGTTTCCCTTCTGTTAGGGATCGTGGTCCTATGCTATTTGTTGTACAGTCTCTGAATACAGTTGCTTGATTGTCTATTTACTTATGATAGGAAAGTAATTCCCATAGTAGTAAATTATTGTGGGAGAAAGCAAAAGTCTTAATTTTTTTTATTAGTATTATTTTTAATTGACAAATTTTAATTGTATACATTTATGGGGCATAATGTGATGTCTTGATATATGTATACAGTGTGAAATGATTCTTAGTACATTTTGAATAGCAAGTCAGCCTTCACATTTGGTGGTCTGCATTTATCTGGAGAAAAATCAAAGACAAAGGTAGTGATGTTAAGCTACTTTTTTTGACCTCAATCTTTAGAGCCAAGTCTATGCTCAATGCAAACATCCAGAAGCTCTACTCGAGGCTGATGTTCTTAGTTTCTTCCTCCAACCCTCAAAAACAGCTCCTTAGCCCAGATAATTGCTTCCAGCTCTACCCCTTCTGTCTAGTGTTCCAAACTCTCATAATTCTAATTTAATGTCTCCAGTTCTTATCCTGTGCCACATTCCTAGTCTCTACTTCTCAGATCAGCTCTTTCAAGCTGACATAGCATTTGACCTATCCTATTAGCCTGAGTTCTTTTCTTACCTCTCGTACGAGATAGCATGCATTACATTGCAAGTCACATAGACTCCAACTCAAATTAGCTTTCATACACTTAGGGTTTATTGCTCATGTACTAGAAATCTGGTGGTAGGTCAGGATTCTGAGTTACTTGATTCAGTGGCTAAAAGGAAATGCCGTTTCTCAGTCTTTCTTGGCTTGTCCTTGCATGATATCAGCTTTATCCTAAGGCCAACTTCACTAATGGTAGCAATATGACTACTGTGACTACTATCGTTACTGTTGCTAATATGGCTACAGCACTTCCAGGCTGCTTATCTAAACAAAATGACCAAGAAGATGAGAAAGATAAAGAGATTCTTTTCTTTTAAGAAATGGGGTTTCACTCTGTCACCCAAGATGGAGTTCAGTGCACAATCATAGCTCATTGCAGCCTCAAACTCCTGGGCTCAAGGGATCCTCCCACCTTAGCCTCCCCAGTAGCTAGGACTACAGGCACATGCCATCACACCCAGCTAATTTTTTTTTTTAATTTTCGGTAGAGATGAGGTCTTGTTATGTTGCCCAGGCCAGTCTAGAACTCCTGGGCTAAGCAATCCACCTGCCTCAGCCTCCCAAAGTGCTAGGATTACAGGCATCAGCCGTCACACTTGGCCAAGAGACTATTTCTTAGATATTGCCAGAAAACATCTTTTGCAGTGCTTTTGTCCCATTCCTTAGCCTATGTATCACCTCTAAACCTACACTTTGGCGAGGTGATGAGATTGCATTGCTGCATATGCGGATCCATTCCTAGTGTCAGGGGTGAAGTCAAGTATCCACAAACACATGGGCTGAGTCAAAAAGGAATAGATACTCAAGTGAAAATCAGGTAGTGACCAAGAGAAGAAGGAATGAATGTTGAGGAAGCAACATCTGGAAACATTTATTTGGATAATATTTGGGAAAATAGCTTGTTCTAAGGTCTGAGGAGGGGAAAATACAAGAGAAGCCTGGAACTCTTGTAATACCAGATGACATGCCAGGAATATGTTAAAAGACACAAAAGCCCACTTGAAAGAACTACAAATGGCCAAAACTGGAACAATTTGAGCAATAAATAAAACAGTAGTGGATTATAACCCAAAGTATAAAATAAATATGTATGGATCAATACTGATATAAATATATTACTAAATAAATAAATGGGAGTGAAGGGATACATTTTCTTCACAGAAGAATTCCAAACAATATATGTAGATAGTTCTTCTTCAAGAAGTGGAGCTTAATTTCAGTCCTCTGGAGTTTAGGCTAAACTTAGCGTATAGCTTCCAAAGAATAAAGAAAGAAAAGGGGAAGATCATGGAGATCATTCCAAGATGGCCGAATAGGAACAGCTCCCAGCATCAGCGACGCAGAAGACAGGTGATTTCTGCATTTCTAACTGAGGTACCGAGTTCATCTCATTGGGACTTGTTGGACAGTGGGTGCAGCCCACACAGTGTGAGCCAAAGCAGGGTGGGGCATCTCCTCAACCGAGAAGTGCAAGGGGTTGGGGAATTCCCTTTCCTAGCCAAGGGAAGCCATGACAGATGGTACCTAGAAAATCGGCACACTCCCACCCTAATACTGCACTTTTCCAATGGTCTTAGCAAATGGCACACCAGGAGATTATATCCCGCACCTGGCTCAGTGGGTCCCACACCCACGGAGCCTTGCTCACTGCTAGCACAGCAGTCTGAGATCAAACTGCGAGGTGGCAGCAAGGCTCGGGGAGGGGCATCCGCCATTGCTGAGGCTTGAGTAGGTAAACAAAGCGACTGGGAAGCTCAAACTGGGTGGAGCCCACCGCAGCTCAAAGAGGCCTGCCTGCCTTTGTAGACTCCACCGCTGGGGGGAAGGGCATAGCTGAACAAAAGGCAGCAGAAACTTCTGCAGACTTAAACGTCGCTATCTGACAGGTTTGAAGAGAGCAATGGTTCTCACAGCACGGAGTTTGAGATCTGACAATGGACAGACTGCCTCTCAAGTGGGTCCCTGACCCCTGAGTAGCCTAACTGAGAGACACCTCCCAATAGGGGCTGACTGACACCTCATACAGCAGGGTGCCCCTCTGAGACGAAGCTTCCAGAGGAAGGATCAGGCAGCAACATTTGCTGTTCTGCAATATTTGCTGTTCTGCAGCCTCTGCTGGTGACACCCAGGCAAACAGGGTCTGGAGTGGACCTCCAGCAAACTCCAACAGACCTGCAGCTGAGGGTCCTGACTGTTAGAAGGAAAACTAACAAACAGAAAGGAATAGCATCAACATCAACAAAAAGAACATCCACACCAAAACCCCATCTACAGGTCACCATCATCAAAGACCAAAGGTAGATAAAACCGCAAAGATGGGGAGAACCCAGAGCAGAAAAGCTGAAAATTCTAAAAATCAGAGCGCCTCTTCTCCTCCAAAGGATTACAGCTCCTTGCCAGCAATGGAACAATGTTGGATGGAGAATGACTTTGACGAGTTGACAGAAGTAGGCTTCAGAAGATCGGTAATAACAAACTTCTCCAAGCTAAAGGAGGATGTTCAAACCCATCTCAAAGAAGATAAAAACCTTGAAAAAAGATTAGGTGAATGGCTAACTAGAATAAACAGCATAGAGAAGAACTTAAATGACCTGATGGAGCTGAAAACCATGGCACAAGAACTACATGATGCATGCACAAGCTTCAGTAGCTGATTCGATCAAGTGGAACAAGGGTATCAGTGATTGAAGATCAAATGAATGAAATAAAGTGAGAAGAGAAGTTTAGAGAAAAAAGAGTAAGAAGAAATGAACAAAGCCTCCAAGAAATATGGGACTATGTGAAAAGACTAAATCTACATTTCATTGGTATACCTGAAAGTGACGGGGAGAATGGAACCAAGTTGGAAAACACTCTTCAGGATATTGTCCAGAACTCCCCCAACCTAGCAAGGCAGGCCAACATTCAAATTCAGGAAATACAGAGAATGTCACAAAGTACTCCTTGAGAAGAGCAACTCCAAGACACATAATTGTCAGATTCACCAAGGTTGAAATGAAGGAAAAAATATTAAGGGCAGCCAGAGAGAAAATTCAGGTTACCCACAAAGGGAAGCCCATCAGGCTAACAGCAGATCTCTCAAGCAGAAACTCTATAAGCCAGAAGAGACTGGGGACCAATATTCAACATTCTCAAAGAAAAGAATTTTCAACCCAGAATTTCATATCCAGCCAAACTAAGCTTCATAAGTGAAGGAGAAATAAAATCCTTTACAGACAAGCAAATGCTGAGAGATTTTGTCACCACCAGGATTGCCTTACAAGAGCTCCTGAAGGATGCACTAAACATGGAAAGGAACAACCAGTACCAGCCACTGCAAAAACATGCCAAATTGTAAAGACCATCAATGCTAGGAAGAAACTGCATCAACTAATGAGCAAAATAACCAGGTAACATCATAATGACAGGATCAAATTCACACATAACAATATTAACCTTAAATGTAAATGGGCTAAATGCCCCAATTAAAAGACACAGACTGGCAAATTGGATAAAGAGTAAAGACCCATCAGTGTGCCATATTCAGGAGACCAATCTCACTTGCAGAGACACATAGGCTCAAAATAAAGGGATGGAGGAAGATCTACCAAAAAAATGGAAAACAAAAAAAAAGCAGGAGTTGCAATCCTAGTCTCTGATAAAACAGGCTTTAAACCAACAAAGATCAAAAGAGACAAAGAAGGCCATTACATAATGGTAAAGGGATCAATTCAACAAGAAGAGCTAACTATCCTAAATATATATGCACCCAATACAGCAGCACCCAGATTCATAAAGCAAGTCCTTAAAGACCTACAAAGAGACTTAGACTCCCACACAAAAATAATGGGAGACTTTAACACCTGACTGTCAACATTAGACAGATCAATGAGACAGAAAGTTAACAAGGATATCCAGGACCTGAACTCAGCCTAATAGACATCTACAGAACTCTCCACCCCAAATCATCAGAATATACATTCTTCTCAGCACCACATCGCACTTATTCCAAAATTAACCACATAGTTGGAAGCAAAGCACTCCTCAGCAAATGTAACAGAACAGAAATTATAACAAACTATCTCTCAAACCACAGTGCAATCAAATTAGAACTCAGGATTAAGAAACTCACTCAAAACCGCTCGACTACATGGAAACTGAACAACCTGCTCCTGAATGACTACCTGGTACATAACGAAATGAAGGCAGAAATAAAGACGTTCTTTGAAACCAGTGAGAACAAAGACACAACATACCAGAATCTCTAGGACACATTTATAGCATTAAATGTCCACAAGAGAAAGCAGGAAAGATCTAAAATTGACACCCTAACATCACAATTAAAAGAACTAGAGAAGCAAGAGCAAACACATTCAAAAGCTAGCAGAAGGCAAGAAATAACTAAGAAATAACTAAGATTAGAGCAGAACTGAAGGAGATAGAGACATGAAAAATCCTTCCAAAAATCAATGAATGCAGGAGCTGGTTTTTTGAAAAGATCAACATAATAAGTAGACTGTTGGCCAGACTAATAAAGAAGAAAAGAGAGAAGAATCAAATAGACACAATAAAAAATGATAAAGGGGATATCACCACTGATCCCATGCAAATACAAACTACCATCAGAGAATACTATAAACATCTCTATGCAAATAAATGAGAAAATCTAGAAGAAATGGATAAATTCCTGGACACATACACCCTCCCAAGACTAAACCAGGAAGGATGTGAATCCCTGAATAGACCAATAATAGGCTCTGAAATTGAGGCAATAATTAATAGCCTAACAGCGAAAAAAAGTCCAGGACCAGACAGATTCACAGCCGAATTCTACCAGAGGCACAAAGAGGAGCTGGTACCATTCCTTCTGAAACTATTCCAATCAATGGAAAAAGACGGAATCCTCCCTAACTCATTTTATGAGGCCAGCATCATCCACATAGACACACACAAAAAAGAGAATTTTAGACCAATATCCCTGATGAACATTGATGCAAAAATCCTCAATAAAATACTAGCAAACCAAATCCAGCAGCACATCAAATAGCTTATCCACCATAATCAAGTTGGCTTCATCCCTGGGATCTAAGGCTGATTCAACATACGCAAATCAATAAACGTAATCCAGCATATAAACAGAAACAACGACAAAAACCACATGATTATCTCAATAGATGCTGCAGAAAAGGACTTCAACAAAATTCAACAGCCCTTCATGCTAAAAACTCTCAATAAACTAGGTATTGATGGGATGTATCTCAAAATAATAAGAGCTATTTATGACAAACCCACAGCCAATATCATACTGAATGGGCAAAAACTGGAAGCATTCCCTTTGAAAACACCACAAGACAGGGATGCCCTCTCTCACCACTCCTATTCAACACAATGTTGGAAGTTCTGGCCTGAGCAATCAGGCAGGAGAAAGAAATAAAGGGTATTCAATTAGGAAAACAGGAAGTCAAATTGCTTCTGTTTGCAGATGACATGACTGTATATTTAGAAAACCCCATCGTCTCAGTCCAAAATCTCCTTAAGCTGATAAGCAACTTCAGCAAAGTCTCAGGATACAAAATTAATGTGCAAAAATCACAAGTATTCCTATACACCAATAACAGATGAACACAGAGCCAAATCATGAGTGAACTCCCATTCATAATTGCTTCAAAGAGAATAAAATACTGAGGAATACAACTTACAAGGGATGTGAAGGACCTCTTCAAGGAGAACTACAAACCACTGCTCAATGAAATAAAAGAGGACACAAACAAATGGAAGAACATTCCTTGCTCATGGATAGGAAGAATCAATATCCTGAAAATGGCCATACTGCCCCAGGTAATTTAGAGATTCAATGCCATCCCCATCAAGCTACCAATGACTTTCTTCACAGAATTGGAAAAAACTACTTTAAAGTTCACATGAAACCAAAAAAGAGCGCGCATTGCCAAGTCAATCCTAAGCAAAAAGAACAAAGCTGGAGGCATCACACTACCTGACATCAAACTATACTACAAGGCTACAGTAACCAAAACAGCATGGTACTTGTACCAAAACAGAGATATAGACAAATGGAACAGAACAGAGCCCTCAGAAATAATACCACACATTTACAACCATCTGATCTTTGACAAACCTGACAAAAACAAGAAATGGGGAAACGATTCCCTATTTAATAAATGGTGCTGGGAAAACTGACTAGCCATATGTAGAAAGCTGAAACTGAATCCGTTCCTTACACCTTATACAAAAATTAATTCAAGATAGATTAAAGACTTAAATGTTAGACCTAAAACCATAAAAACCCTAGAAGAAAACCTAGGCAATATCACTCAGGACATAGGCACGGGCAAGGACTTCATGTCTAAAACACCAAAAGCAATGGCAACAAAAGCCAAAATAGACAAATGAGATCTAATTAAACTAAAGAGCTTCTGCACAGCAAAAGAAACTACCATCAGAGTGAACAGGCAACCTACAGAATGGGAGAAAATTTTTACAATCTACCCATCTGACAAAGGGCTAATATCCAGAATCTACAACAAACTTAAACAAATTTACAAGAAAAAAATCAAACAACCCCATCAACAAGCGGGCAAAGGATATGAACAGACACTTCTCAAAATAAGACATTTATGCAGCCAACAGACACATGAAAAAATTCTCATCATCACTGGCCATCAGAGAAATGCAAATCAAAACCAAAATGAGATACCATCTCACACCAGTTAGAATGGCAATCATTAAAAAGTCAGGAAACAACTGGGTATATACCCAAAGGATTATAAATCATGCTACTATAAAGACACATGCACACCTATGTTTATTGCGGCACTATTCACAATAGCAAAGACTTGGAACCAATCCAAATGTACATCAATGATAGGCTGGATTAAGAAAATGTGGCACATATACACCATGGAATACTATGCAGCCATAAAAAGGATGAGTTCATGTCCTTTGTAGGGATGTGGATGACGCTGGAAACCATCATTCTGAGCATACTATTGCAAGGACAGAAAACCAAACATCGCATGTTCTCACTCATAGGTGAGAACTGAACAATAAGAACACGTGGACGCAGGGTGGGGAACATCACACACTGGGGCCTGTCATGGGGTGGGGGAAGGGGGGAGGGATAGCATTAGGAGGAATACCTAATGTAACTGACGAGTTAATGGGTGCAGCAAACCAACATGGCACATGTATTCATATGTAACAAACCTGCACATTGTGCACATGTATCCTAGAACTTAAAGTATAATAGAAAAAAAAAGGAAGATAGTAATTTTCTGTAGAGAAACCTAGCAGACATTACCTTGGCCAAGAAATTGAAGTTAATATCATCAGTGGTAAGTCATGTTAATATAATGTACCATCTAATATAATGCAATGAGAGAACACCTTACCTTTGTGGTATTCTTTCACAAAACCCATAACTCCAGTCTAATAATTAAAAAATATTGGACAAACCCAAAGTGAAGGACTTTAACTACCTGACTTTGATTACCTGAGCAGTAATCTTCAAAGCTATCCAAGTCATGAAAACAAGTAACAGAAAAAGGATATTAGTGAGAAAACTGGTGAAAGGCAAATAGGGTCTCTAATTTGGTTAATAGTTACCTGTCCAGAGTTCATGTCTTAGTTTTGACAAATATATCATATTCATGTAAGATGTTAACATTAGGGGAAACTGGTTGAATAAATGATAAAAATCACTGTTTATCTCCTGTAAAGTTTTGATAAATGGGAAAAAGGACTTGTGAGGCTCATCTTAAGTTGTAGCCAATGTGGTGTGTTTTGTATGTCTTTCTGTATTGTTTTAGCATAAAGAGGGGTACCTTAGGATAGAACATGGGCTTAGGACACCTGTAAGCCTGCTTTGCAAGATGGCTCAGCAAACTGGTCAGTCATGTCCTTGGGAGCTTGACCTTGTAACCATGTGGCTGTGCTTTCTCTTTTCACAATGGTGGCCTGGGTTTAAGGTCCAATTCCTGGCTTGGAAAATGAGTCCTTTATCTTCTGTTTGTCTGTGTATTTATATGCATTATGTGCATGATGTTTACACATGAAAGAGCTTTAACTAATTGGTTTAAAAATAATACAAGCTTAAATCAAATATTTTGTCAGAAAAGTAAAAAGTTTAATGCCTTTTACCTCATATGACTTAAGTAATCTTTGGGAAATAAAGACAGTTTTAAAAATTATTGATATAATAAAAATGTCTTCAAAATGTAAACATTTGGTATAAATTATGCAGGTCAGATATTAGGTTTGCTAAATGCTTTAAGGTCATAAACTGCATCTTTGACTTTTAAAATGTTGTTCAATTTATTCTGAAGCATTTGATCCTAGGCCTGGGAACATGTGAAATTAGCCATGCCCCCTAGCTATGCAAAGAAGGTACTAAAGAAAAGAGATTTTATATAAGAAAGGATATTTTATGGTAAATTCTTGTCCTAAAACTAAAGTAAAAATGACTGGTTGTTTAAAAAGAGGAATGTTTAGGACAATTCAAAAAGTCTAAGCATGTCATAAGATGGTCTATGTAAGTCGTGAAATAATTTGTGAAAGGGAATTTATGCAAGAAATGTTGTTCAATTAAAGGTGATTAGGCCTCCTAAATGCTTTATAATATGCCACTATGATTATTAACTGTACAACTTGACTGCTTTACACTTAGGTAAGGCCTGGGACATGTGGAGTGAGATGCTGGAAAGAGTCAGATCTTATCTGTATTTCTGTCTAGGTCCTAGGCTCAACACCTAGTACATAATTAAAATCCTAAACTAACCAGAGTTTTCCACCAAAATAAAAGTCACTAAGGGTTAACAGTGTAACATGTATTTGAAACTACAGAAAAAACAGTTTTACATGCAAGGCATGTAAAGAGAGTGAAATGTGTTTTTGGTAAAAGATTATTAAAAGTCATGGGAATGTGAAATTCTTTTGCTTAAGTTTAATGGGTTAAAGGATTGCTTTAAGTGAGATAGGAAAAATCTAAAGGTTCGAACAAGTTGTGGAAGGTTTGTAAAAATTAATCTTGTAAAATAATTTCTATGTATGAAAATATTGACTAAATTTAAAGGGGTATCATCCAGTTTTTCCATAAACTAAACATAGAAATAAAAGCAGAACAGGGTTTTCTTAAAGCACTAATCTGCTCTTTAATAACAAAAATTTGTAAGGGGTTATAAAAGGTTTATAAAAACCTCACCTTATGGTCAAACTGATTAAGGTTGGATAGATTTGTCTATGAGGTTTTATTAAAAATCGGGGTTGACATTAATAGTCCACTAATGCAAAGGTGAAATTTGGCTTCTCTCTTGAACAAGATTTTCATGGAATATTAAAAGATAATAAAAATTTTTTGTTTGACTTTTAAATACACTACCAAAAAAAAAAAGGAAGGGAAAAACAAAAGATAGATTGCTTGGAAAGCTAAGTCTTCCCTCTATCAATGAGTAAAGGTTTTTGCCTTTTTAAAAATTTTTTAGTCACCATTTTTGCTAATTGAATGACTTATGGTAGCCTGGGATTCTAGTTCATAATATCAAGTGTTTTAAACCTTTAACATATTTAATAGGCTTCCCAAAATCAAATTTCAGCTTCAAAACAGTCTTTTCTGACCTCTAACTTTGGAATGCTACAGAGGGCCCTTGAAACATCCAAAAGAGACATAAACAGAATTATTTAACATGTTAAGTTACATGGGAAGCACTGTCAAAATAAAAATAATGTTTAATTTTCAGGTTATATTTTAGTGAATAATATTAATATATGTTCCAAAATTGGATGTGATTTCTAAAATTCTAGCATGTCTGAGTATATGCTATCAATCATAATTATGGTTATTATGTGAAGTTATTCTACATCACAGAAATTACCAAATTTCCTCGTATAAAACTGCTAATCCAAGTAGAACAAAAAATTAATTAAATACCAGGAAAATACTTTGCCAGATTTTCATGTTAAACCAGCTGATACTGAAATTGTTTAGATATACAATTTGAACTCCATGGTCTAAGTCAAATTACCTATGATAACCCATTACTTATCAGTGCTATGCACCTAAATTGGGGAAACAACTGGTATTCAAGAGGACATAAGTCCAATGTTAAGGATGGACTCATGGAGAACCAGGGCATCCACCATGTCCTTCATGAATCCTTAAAGCTTTTGTTATTAAAGGTTCCGCATTCCATGACTCATCATGGAAAAGATAAAATGATCTAAGTTAAATATATTGATGTAGTGACTTATAAATTGTGAAAATAGTTTAAAATCAATATTTGGTTCCATATTCCTAGGATGACAATCAAACCTTCAAGTACATTTGGCTATTTGATGGGTCGTTTACACTTATAAAGAGATTTCATTCAATTGTCATTTTCAATGCATGTTTTATGTTATAACAGTTAATTATTATGCCACAATATATTTTCACCAGGTAAAGAAAGCTTTTATGGTTCACTAAGAACAACCAACCCCTTCACAATCTAGACCCTGAAGACTGGATCTTCTGAGAATATCAGAGAAAGACTGTCCTTGCCATCCACCCTGCAACAAAACTTTGGAACCTTGAATCTTGGGTTCATAATCTCACAACTGAAAAGGGTCCCTCCACACTCTTGGAACTGTACACTCATTGGAACCCTTAAGGTAAAACTGGTATCCTTGATGTTAACAGCTTTTCCCAAGATCATAGATCAAGACTTCTACTAGCATGAGACTCTTGTCTTTGAATATTTTTTCCTTATTTATGTCTCTATGAACAACAGAAATGAAAAGGGGGTCTACTATGTGCACTTACAGGGTATACTTTAATTTGTGAAGGATTTTGCAGCCAGCCTTATACATGAATAACTTTATACTTTGATAGATAAAAGATGAAGACCCAATGTAGGTGAGAAACTTTAACGGCACATACATTGCCTCACAATAAGTCAAAACTCCTCTTAACCCACATCATGGGTTAAAGAGAACATTGCCAGGAGGCCTTCGCTCTTCTAGAAGGACATCATTTGTTAGGTCCTTTTTTCATGGTTCAGAATAAAAGAGGCAATAATTAGAAATGTATCCCTCATGATAGGCTCTATAGCAGATTTTACTGTAAAGGCTGTGGTTACACAACAGACTTTAAATTCTCTTATAAAGGTTATGCTAAATAATAGAATTGGCGAAACAGAAAACTATCTGTGCCACTGCTGACACTTGTGGCCTATGGAAAAATACATCAAATGAAGATTATAGAGATTCAGTTGTAGGGGATTAATGAAGAGATTGGTTAGTTAAGTGAGTAGTCACTTTATCTAGCTCATTCTTTTTTCTATTTGATTTTTGGTGGTTTGGTTTATGCGGACCCTGAGTAAGGAGCTTGCTCTAAACTCTTGGCATTATCCTCCTGATAGTCATAATAATAGTCTCCCTGGTGTCCTGTATTCTCTCAAAGGTTTTAAATGTTTGTATGCAGCCATCTCTAGAACATCAAATGGTGTCTCTTCAACTGGAATGACAAAAGCTGAAAGAAATATGTGACCATAAGGATACCATAACCTATGAATGATATGCTGAGATGGGAAACCCAAAATGACGGTAACAAAGAGTGGCGCTAAGGCCCTAAGTTTTGGTCACACTCTCACCTAAGCAAGAACCTGACCAAAAGAGGGGAATTTTTTAAACAAAATTATGGGAGGCCATTGTTTTGGATTAACCTCACATACTAGGCCCCAATCGGCCAAGCTAAACTAAAATGGAGTCACTCTTGCTAAATGTGACATAATCAAACTAAGACTTTAAGAAAACACATAGATCCTAGAACAGATCAGGTTTTGTTTTTCTTCAGTAAACAGGACTTTCCGGCATAAGGAGGTCCTCTACTCAGTCCTTGTTCCTACCTTTCCAAAACTCATTGTTCTACTGCTTCCCAGTGGGTTTCATGACCAAATAAGTACATTGGCAATGGTGATAGTGACATCCATAACTAAAGTTTTGGTCAATCTCTCAAAATTGAGTAAATGACCAAAAGTGGGGAATTGTTAAAGCAAACTAATTATGGCCTGAGAAGTACTCCATACTTCTATATCTGAGTCCTTGCAGATTAACTGCAACCTAGCTTAATAGGTAGACAAGACTGAAAACCTAACTTAGGAGGATACATCTGTAATAATAGCTAAGTCTTGGCCAACCCTAGCAGTCATACTTCAACCATGCATACACTGCTGAGTGTTCAAACAATGTTCAAATAAGGCAAATGCCGAGCTGTAACCAATGCAACCATTCTGTACCTCACGTTCAATTTCTGTGTCATTTCCCTTTGTTTGTCTATAAATCGACTTCTACCATGTGGCTGCACTGGATTCTTTGTGAATCTGCTGTGATTCTGGGGGCTGCCCAATTCACATATTGCTCATTGTTCAATTAAACTCCTTTAAATTTAGTTTGGCTGAAGTTTTTCTTTTTTTTTTTCGCCTCCAATGGGGTGCTAAGAACTCTTTGCTGGAAATCTGGGCTCTCACAAAGGTAGTCTCATCTACGATGCTTGTCAGAATTGGTGTTTCTGTGAAGGGACGGGGGGCTGAAAAACTCCTGTTCTACCATCTTGCTGACATCGCTCCTAAGTTAGTTTTAATACCACTGTGTTTCCATTTTCATTCATCCAAGTGGATTTAACTTGAAAAACTACTCTGCAGAATAATTTTATTAATCAGAAAATGTAGGAATTAAAAGAACCTGAAGAAACATCCAGTTCAACCTCTCATTTTACAAATAAGGAAGTTCAGGGGCATTAGGGTGACTTACCTAAAGTTGCCCAATAAGTCATGGAAGGAGTGAGCTGAGAACCTAGATCTAATTATTGCATCCACTGAAAAATACCAAGCATTTTGAAAATACCTCTTAATGATAGTGATGCTTTAACTCAACAATTTATTGTCCTTAAATTGATTCTTGGGCACTCTTCTTGTTATACTCTTTAAGTACAAAGAAAAGTAGCATACTGTTCTGGATTTATACAATCAGATCTAAGGACTGATATTATTGTAATTGCTTGGTCCTTAAGTCAACTGGCAGCGCATCAAGCATGAAAATCAAAAGCATGTAAGGAAGCAGGAAGATGTTGGCAAGCATAGATGCATTTAGGAAGAAAAGTCTAATTTGAACCTATCAACCTTAGCGGTTTTCCTTTAAGAAAGCACAGAAAAACCACAATGGCTACGGAAATTAAAACTGTGTCCTAATGAATGAGAGGTGCTGTAGATAAGAAGAGCTGAGGAAAAAATAACAAGTAGTTGAATCCTCTGTACACCAATCAGGGTTTTAAAGATACATTTGGGATTCATGTAATAGACGAAGCATTGGAGTGAATAATAAGACCAAACTATAAGAATAATTCTCTTCTTATTCTAGATTCAGACCAATCGGTGTAGTAGTGCAAAATTTATATTTAAATGTAAATTTCAAAACTAATTATGATTTTCAAATAGCAGACAGTAATTCAGTTAGAAACACAACCAAATGAAAGATTCCTATAGTTTGCTTTAAAGGATTTTAGAAAGCAGGGTGAAAGAAGTTCATATTGGCTATGAGTTTTAAAAAGCACACTTGAAGCTGTGGACTTCTCATGGGTATTCTAATTAAATATCAGGGTCTTAATTGAACCAGAACCTTCTGTTTTATTTCTAAAGTTGTTCCAAAGATGTACAGAATATTCAGAATCAATCCATTTCAATAGGGGTTGCTCCCCATAAAATGTTCAGACCAAAAGACAATACTTTATACTCTCACTTTCTCTGCTGGGCATTTTAGGTCTGTCTTTTTAGCTCCTACATACCATGTCATGCACCCTCAATTTGCTGGAATGCTCTTTTTTATTTATAATTTTGATGAGACAGAATCTCACTCTGTCATCCAGGCTGAAGTATAGTGGCATGATCACAGCTCACTGCAGCCTCAACTTCCTGAGCTCAAGCGATCCTCCCACCCCAGCCTCCCAAGTAGCTGGAACTACAGGTGCGCACCACCATGCTCAACTAATGTTTGTATTTTCAGTACAAAAATACAAATTTTATTTTAGGATTTTGCCATGTTGCCCAGGCTGGTCTCAAACTCCTGGGCTCAAGTGATCTGCCTGCCTCAGTCTCCCAAAGTGCTGGGATTACAGGCATAAGCCACCATGCCTGGCCAATTTTGATTTTTCTATCCCATTATCAGGACCGTGAGTCCCAATATTTTGGCAAGGGAAATACAATCCCCTTGACTTGGCACAAAGTGAAGCAATAAAACCACCTTAGGAGGCTCACAAATCTTTAAAGCAGGCCTAGAATTTGGCACTATGGATGAGTTCTTGATTAGCAACATGTGGAAGCCAGTTTCTTGTTCAAGAGGATGAGGGTAAATGGACAATGAAGCAGCATGTTGCTAGGAATCTAGTGACATGGACTGGTAAGTCAAGAGTACCCTCCCGTTCTGAAAACATTGCACTTAACTAGCTTTACCATAACTAAGTACATCTGCTACAGCCTGACACTTCTGACACCAGTCTGAAATATTTGTGTTCAAAGAACATTCTCCAGTTGAGGCAGTATATGCATACAGAAATACCATCTAAGAGGAAAATATGGTATTTATTGAGTAGTTCAATTTCCCTCTGTAAAATAAATTCTAAGAATTCTGGATTCTTCATTGCTAGCAGCATCTACATTTGTTCTACTTCGAGAGGAAAAAAAGCATTCATAAACTTTAACTCCTATTATAACTTCTTTGCTTTTAAATACTAGTAATCAGTTGAAAATATTCAGTTGACTGCTTCTATATAACAAGTTCTTGTTTTCACTAACAGGAAAGCAAATCCAAAGAAAGTTCTTATATCCAATTGTCACTCAACCAGGCAGGAGTAGCTAGTGACACAATACAGGTATTTTCTTTGAGAAGCTGATTTTGAGTTTTCCTTTCTCCTTTATTTTAAAAAATTTGCATACCTGCCTAGTAAGAACAAGCACAGCATTCTTTGATTTCAATTCTATCAGGAGACCAAGAAGATGTTCTTATGGATTGAATTGTGTCACCTCAAAATTCATATGTTGAAGTCCTAATCCCCAATATGACTGTATTTGGAGACAGGACCTTTAAAAAGGTAATGAATGTTAAATGAGATTATAAGGGTGGGGCCCTAATCTAATTGGATGGGGGTCCTTATAAGAAGAAGAGACAACAGGGGAGTACACGCATAGAGGAAAGGCCAAGTGAGGACATAGCAAGAAGATAGCAATCTGCATCCCAAGGAGAGAGGTCTCAGGAGACACCAACCCTGCTAGCACCTTGATCTGCTACTTCCAGCCTCCAGAGCTGTGAGAAATAAGTTTATGTTGCTTAAGCCACCCAGGCTTAAGTATTTTGTTATGTTACCACTAGTAGACAAATACGGATGCCAAATACTCAATACAACTTTCCCTACAAGATGATGCCTGAAACCTCACCCTACTGACTCCTCTTTCCATTAAAGACAATGGCTGGTTGCTGTGGCTCAAGCCTGTAATCCCGGCACTGTGGAAGGTCAAGGCAGATAATTTGAGGTCAAGAGTTTGAGACCAGCCTGGCCAACATGGTGAAACCCCATCTCTACTAAAAACACAAAAAATTAGCCAAGCATGGTGGCCCGCACCTGCAATCCCAGCTACTTGGGAGGCTGAGGCAGGAGAATTGCTTGAACCCAAGAGGCAGAGGTTGCAGTAAGCTGAGGTCATACCACTGCCCTCCAGCCAGGGCCACAGAGTGAGACTCCGTACCCCACTCCTCAAAAAAAGACAAAAAACTGCTTCAACAAATGGTGCTTGGAAAACTGTTAGGGCCACATGCAATAAAGTTGGACCCTTGCCTAACATCATATACAAAAGTTAACTCAAATTGGATTAAAGACTTCAAACTATAAAACTCTTGGAAGAAAACATAGGTCAAAACCTTCATGACACTGGATTCGGCAGTGATTTTTTGAATATGAAAGCAAAGGCTCAGGCAAACAAAAAACTAAAGTAGATTCATGAAAAATTTTAAAATTTTGTGTATGAAAAGGCACTATGAATAGAGTAAAAAGGCATCCTAGAGAATGAGAGAAAATATTTGCAAATGATATGTCTGATAAGAGGTTGATATCCAGAATATATAGAAAACTAAAACTTAACAAAAACAAACAAACAACCCAACTCAAAAATGGGCAAACGACTTGACAGACATTTTTCCAAAGAGATATACAAAAAGCCAATAAGCACATAAGAAGATTCAACCTCATTAATGATTGGATAAATGCAAATAAAAGCTACAATGAGATATCACCTCATATTCATTAAGATGGCTATTATCAAAAAAAAAAAAAAGAAAATAATAGGTGTTGGCAAGGATGTAGAAAAACTGGAACCCTTATGCAATGTTGTTAAAAACCAAATGGTATTGCAGCTGTGGGAAATAGTATGGTGATTCCTTAAAATAATTAAAAATGGAATTACCATATGATGCAGCAATTTCAGTTCTGGGTATATGTTCAAAAAATTGAAAGCAGGTTCTCAAATAGATATTTGTATACCCATGTTCATAGCAGCATTAATGGTAGAATGGTGCTTGCAAGGGGCTGGAGGGAAGGGAGTTATTATCTAATGGATATAGAGTTTCAGTTTGTTAAGATGAAAAGAGTTCTGGAGATGGAAGATGGTAATGGTTGCACAACATTATGAATGTATTTAATACCAACGAACACTTAAAATAGTTAAGATGGTAACTTTTATATGTATTTTACCACAATAAACCAATAATAAGTTTTTCTTAAAAGGCAAAAAACCGAGGCCCAAGTTCATGACATTTGGAGAACTAAAAACTAAATAGAAACAGTCTTATTAGCCCAAGTGCTGAAACCAGCTACTTTCTCCATGGACTTTCCCACTCTGAGCATCAAGGTAACCATAAGATTTGGAGAGTAAAAGACATCCCAGAAAGAAAACAGCCATAAAAAAGTGTCCCAAATTTTGTGTATAAACTCTGCCCAAATCTCTGGCTGACTTTTATACCATGTTTGTACAGGACAAATGTCAGCCAGACCAGATAAGATAAAATAACAAACTGAAATTAAAGCTATCATTCTCCACAGGAAGGCCAACTTTTTAATTTGAGCTGAGTCAAAATAACCACTTGATAAAACAAAAGAAATCAATATCTTCCAAATAAATAACAGGACTGATATTACAAAAAATGGCAGAGTAGGGAACTCTAAAATTCAGTCCTTCCATTAAAGTAACAATTAAGCTGACAAAAAAATGTTAGAATCAACTTTTTCAGAACTCTGGAATCTAATAAAAAACTTACAACAATGATAGGAAAACTTAATCAGAAAGAAGTTGCTAAACTTTGATAAAAGGGTGTCATAGCATTTTAACCCATCTAGCATCTCCCACTTCCCCAGTCAGGCAGTGGACATGAAAATGGCGGCCCACATTCCTGGTGCAGCTTGCAAGGGCCAGAGAGATCAATATGGACCTTGTTCTCAAAAACTTTGGTTGTATGTTTTTACCTGTCCGGTGGCTCCCTGAGAGACCCACTCAGGAGCTTGCCTTTTTTCCTTTTTTCTTTTCTTTACTTTTCTTTTCTTCTTTTCTTTTCTTTTTTGCACATGCTCAGGAGCTTTCTCAGGCTGAACTTTGGTGGGAAATAAAATTGTGCAGTTGCTTAGAAAAATTGTTTTGCAGCTGCTCAGAAAGTAAAACATAAATTTACCATGTGACTCAGCAGTTGCACACCTAAGTATGTATCAAAAAAATTAAAAATAGACATTCAAACAAAAACTTCTACATGAACGTTTCTAGCAGCACTATTTACAGTAGCCAAAGTGTAGAAACAAATCAAATGTCCATCAACTGATGAATGGATAAACAAAACATGGTATTTCCATGTCATGGAATATTATTCAGCCATAAAAAAGGAATAAGGTACTCATATGTGTTGCAACATGCATGAACCTTGAAAACATCAAGCTAAATGAAAGAAGACAGACACAAAAAGCCACATATTGCATTATTATATTTATATGAAATATCCAGAGTGGGCAAGTCTATGAAGAAGGAATGAAGATTAGTGGCTGCCAGGGGATGGGGATAGAGAAAGAATGGGGAGAGTGTGGTGAACTGGTACAGGTTTCCTTTTAAGGTAATGAAAATGTTCTAGAATTAGATAGTGATATAGTTAAACAATGTTGCAAATGTACTAAACACCAATGAATTGTGCCTGAAAATAGTTAAAATGGTGAATTCTATGTTTTGCAAATTTTACCACAATTTTTAAAATAACAAAATCCAGAGTATCAACAATGTATTTTTCACAATGTCCAGGATACAATCCAAAATTACTTAACATATGAAGAAACAGAAAAAACACAACTTAAGAAACAGTAAATAAGTGTGACCTCAGAATGACCCAGGTGTTAGATATAGCAGACAATGGTTTTAAAGTAATTATAAAATTATGCTCAAGGACGTAAAGGAAATATGTTTACAATTAATAAAAATATGAAAAATCTCAGTTAAAAAAATAAAAGTCATACCAAAAAGCATAGAACTATTTAGGTAAAAGTACAATATCCAAAGAGATATCTTATGTTCATAAATAGAAAGACTCAATATTGCTAAGCTGTAAATTCTTCCAAATTTGATGTATAAATCCAATGCAATCTCAGTCAAAATACCGGCAAGATTTTGTTTGTTTGTTTGGAGTCAGGGTCTTGCTCTGACACTTAGAATGGAGTGCAGTGGTATGACCATGACTCACTGCAGCCTCGAACCCCTGGCCTCAAGCAATCCTCCTACCTCAGCCTACCAGGTTGTTGGGACTATAGGCACATGCCACCATGCCAAGCAATTTTTTTTATGTTCTGTAGAAATGGAGTCTCACTATGTTGTCTGGGCTGGTCTCAAACTCGTGGCCACAAGTGACCCTCCCACCTCAGACTCCCAAATTGTTGGGATGATAGGAATGAGCCACAGCACCCTGTTTACCAATAAGTTATTTTGTGGCTATTGACAAACTGATTCTAAAGTTCATATGGAAATGGTATTGGTGAAAGAATAGAGCAATGGAACAGATTAGAGAGCTTATATGAGGTAACTAAGATAATCAAATTTATACAGCAGAAAGTAGAATAGTAGTTACCACGAGGGCTAGCAGAAGGCACGAATGGGGAGGTACTGTTTAATGGGTAGAGAGTATAAAAATGCAAAAGACCTGGAATAAACAAAGTAATTTCAAAAACAAATAAATAAAACAAAACTGGAGGACTCACACTACCTGACTTGAAGACTTATTATAAAGCTATAGTAATCAAGACATATTGTATTTGTATAAGGATTTATAAATTCATCAGTGGAACAGAATAGAGCACAAAGATATACTTCCAGACATACAGTCATTTGATTTTCAGCAATGATTTTTACTAAACTGACAGGACTATTCAATATTGTAGCTCAGACTTGAACACAGTGGAAAAAAAGACCACAAAAGTAAGGACTGTGCATGATCAAAGAAGCTTATCTGCCTGCCATCTTCTAAGGTTGCAGGCCTAGATGACAGTGGTAAAATCTCAGTTTTCTGAAACCTTAAGCAATCAGTTAATCAAATTCAGTATGTTTTCTAGACGGCTAAGTTTATCTCCCCTAAGCAACAAAATTTTAAATTATTAATATTAACTATTTTAGGTGGAAATCTTAACATGATGTATTCTTTGTTTACCTGCCTTCTTAAACAGAAAATAATTAAACCTTTTCTTTAATGACTTAAATTTTTCATTACTAATATCAATTATGATAGTTCCCAACCTCATTGATCTTCAGAATCTCCTGAAGAGTGTTTTTTAAAAGCACAAGTTTTTGTACCTCACCACTAGAACAGTCTTTTGATGCAAAGTGTGGAGTGGGGCTTGGGAATGTGTGTTTATCTCCCCAGGTGATGCTGATGATCAGCCCGTTGGGGAAACACAGTGGTGTGCAGTGGTGAAACTCCCAGAGGCTTCTGAGCAATATAGAACTGTAACTCCTCTGCATGTTAGCTTCAGTTCTTGTGCCTGAATTTAAGGGGTCTTTTGTTTTACTTCTTTGCTGCCAGTTCACCAGTTGCCTGTCATCATTCTTCCCAGTATGTCTGCCTGCAGTAATGACTCACCTATCTCCAATATATTGCTTTTATTTTTATTTATTTTTATTTTTTGAGACAGTCTCACTCCATCACCCAGGCTGGAATGTAGTGGCGCGATCTCGGTTCACTGCAACCTCCACCTCCGGAATTCAAGTGATTCTCCTGCCTCAGCCTCCCAAGTAGCTGAGATTACAGGTACCCACTGCACCCAGCTAATTTTTTTATTTTTAGTAGAGACAGAGTTTCACCATGTTTGCCAGGCTGGTCTCAAACTCCTGACCTCAGGTGATCCACCCGCCTCAGGCCTCCCAATGTGCTGGGATTACAGGCATGAGCCACCACACCTGACCAAGATGTTGTTTTTGTATTCTATGAATTTACAAGATAAATAAAATTACTGAAATTATGTATAAATTAAGAATAAATGGAACACCTTTGGCTCCAAAGTCACCAAAACAAACTACTGCAAAACAAACAGAATTCTGGAGATGATCAAGACTTGGAGGCAGCAGCTATGATTGAAGGTAGAAGTGAGAATAAGACTAAACTCAGGGATATTCATGAAATTGATTAAAGATCTACATGCCACCACCACTGCCACCATTTCGTCAACAAAATCATTCTAAAGAAATTGAACGACCTATCAGAGAAGGTTAAGGCTGTTAGTGTGAGTAACAGTAACCCATGGTGACTGTATTATTATGTTTTCATACTGCTATAAAGAATACCACCCAAGACTGGTGATAGTATAAACAAAGGAGGTCAATTTGACTCACAGTTCCACATGGCTAGGAAGCCTCAGAAACTTACAAACATGACGGAAGGGGAAGCAGCCACCTTCTTCACAAGGCAGCAGGAAAGACAGAGAGAGCGAAGGGGGAAGAGCCCCTTATAAAACCATCAGGTCTCGTGGAACTCACTCACTATCACAAGAACAGCATGGGGGAACCCGCCCCCATGATCCAGTCACCTCCCACCAGCTCTCTCCCTTGACACGTAGGGAGCACAATTGGAGATGAGATTTGGGCGAGGACACAAAGCCAAATCATATCAGTGATGTTTTCTCAATCCTGGCATTTGGGGTCCTCTAGCACAATGGCTGGCCCCTCACACAGAGTTCCAAGTCAGCCTTCATTTTCCTTTCTTTTCAATCATGAATGAGCAGCAAAAATTACCAGATATTTGAGAAAAACCTGCTGCATGAAAGAGAAAAATCACAAGAAGCACAGAAACAAATTTTTCCTGGAGGAAAGAGAGAGTATGTGAAGAGACAAAGAACGCAATTTGAAAGGTATGTCTTGATTAAAAGAGGATTCGCTAAGCCCAATATTTCAAATTTCTCTTTTGTTTGATACACTGGGATTTTGACACCTTGAAGTAACATACCACGATAAGATTCAGATAAAAGCTATGCTATTCTTACATTCTCATGTAACAATTAGAGCCTATAGACACTTAGGAAACTTGTCATATATCCTCAAGAGTACGTGTATTCTAAAGACTGCTATTATATTCAACTCTAAACTCAGCATTAGCTGATCTAGATGAAACAGTTAATTTGTTATATAAGAAAAATTACCAAAAGTGATTCAAGAAGAAGTAAATAAACTGAATAGAATAAATTAAAGTGATGATGAAAGATCTGCATTCCCAGTTTTTTCCAAGTAAAAAATAAAAGAAAAAGGCCCAGGGAGCTTTTCTTGTTAATTCTATAAAATCTTTAAGTAACAAGTAATTCTTAAGTTATTTAAATTGTCACAGAATCCATGAATTACAAAAAAAACTAAGTTAAAATTATATATGAGAAAATTTGAATTCACAAGTCTATTAAAAGAATAATATGTCATATTTAAGTAGACATTAACCCAGGAACACAGGGATGGTTCAAAATTAGGAACATTCTTTTTATAATTCTCTAGATGAACAGATTAGAAGAGAGAAAAAAACAAGCATAAAAACCATTTGAAGAAATTTGAAAATCATGCAAACACTAACTATAAGAAGGCAGGCATGGCTATAATAATGCCAAAGTAGGCTTTAGAACAATGAATATTATCAGAAATAGAAACATTTCCTAAGTGCAGCAATTTATCATGAAACATAATGATCTTAAATGTGTGGATTCTTAGTAGTAGAGCTCAAAATACATGAAGTAAAATCTGGATACACTGAAAAAAAGAAATAGAAAAGAATCTAAAATAATAGTTGTACATTTAACACCCTTCTCTCATGATTGATAGAAAAAGCAGACAAAAAAATCATTAAGAATATAGAACACTTGAAAAACACTATCAACCAACCTTACCTACAGAACACTGGGCTCAATGATATTCACATTTTTGCAAAGTACACATAAAACATTCATCAAGATAGACAATATTCTGGAACATGAAATAAGTTACAATATATTTAAAGAATTCACATCATACAGTGCATGTTCCCTGTGTATAAGAAAATTGAATTAGAAATAAGTAACAAAAAGAAATCTGAAAATCCTCAAATATTTGGAAAATCAGGCAACACACTTCTAAATAATCCACGGGTCAAAAAAGAAATTACACAGTAAATAAGATTTCAAAATTATTAGGAACTAAATTATAATAAACACACAATATATCAAAACTTGTTAAATACAGTTAAAGCAGACTTAGAGAAAAACTTATAGCTTCAAAAAATAAAAAAAGATATAAAATTAATGATTGTTTCCAACTTAAGAAGCTATTAAAAAGACCAAAGAAAACATAAAAACAATACACAAAAAAAGTAGAATAAAAGAAATACTATAAATAAAAAGAGAAATCAATAAAACAGAAAACAAACAGTAGTGAAAAATGAGTGAAAACAAAGCTGCATTAAAAAACATGAAATCCATTAAAATGAGAAAGAAAGAGAAAGAATGCAAATTGACAAAATCGGGAATGAAAGAGTAGAAATCCAAAGAGTTACCTCAGATATTAAAAAGATAATGAATGGATATTATGAACAACACAAGGGAAAAAATGTGACAATTTAGATGAATTGGACAAGGTCTTTGAAAAATACATATTAATCAAGATCAACACATGATAACACAGAAAATATGAATAGCTCATATAAAATATTATTTATGGAATAAATTGAATGTATCATAAAAAATGCATTCCCTTCAAGCCTAGATGGCTTTACCGGTTAAGTCTATCACATGTGAAAGACATAATGCCACTCTTATAAAAATTATTTCAGGAAATAGGAAGAAAAACTTCCCAACTGGTTTTATGAGGTCAGAATTGCACTGATACCAAAAACAGATGAAAACATTACAAATAAAGAAAATTCTATCTAATATAAATAGAATCCTTCATGAATATAGACACAAAAATTCTGTAAAATACATTAGCCAATTGATTACAGATGGAATCGCCCTGTCGTCTGACAGTGATTGGTATTCTCCCATGGAGTAAAGTATTTGGAGTAGAAAAGCTGTTCCCAAAGGGCAGTATACTTCTCCATTAATTTTTAGAACTTTATCTGAGCAGTTTTCAATCTACAGGTTTTCCACCCATTTTGTTTAATTTATCCCTAAGGTTTTTGTGGTTTTTTTATATACTGAAAATAGTCAAAAATTAAAATTTTTTAAAAGACTACTTACTACTTACCATGTCAGCAAACAATGACAGAGCAAGGACCTCTGAAAGTCTGCCCCTCTATTATAAAATGGAAAACAAAACTGGAAGAAAATGTAAGAATAAACTTTTTCAAAACTCTAGAAATTAACCAAAGGCTTGCAACAACCCAGGGAGCATTTAGTTAAGAAAAGCAGCTACATCTTGACAAAAACAGTGAGCTTTTAATTTATATTAGTCTCATTTCCAACTTCCTAGCTCTTTAGCAGCCTTAAAAAGACAACAGAGGAAGAAAAATAGGCTTGGAGCTAATTCAAAGTTACATTTTTTAACAGAAGTTATTATTTGATCTGTCTCACTATTTTCTGGAAAACCCTACTCAAAAGGCTTGTCTTTATCAACATGCAAGAGGGAAGTGACTCATCACATACAGGGGATACTCACTAGCATTAACTGTTAATTTCTTATCCAAAACCTTGGAGGCCAGAAGGCAGTGAGATGTCATATTCTAAGCACTGAAAGAACCAGGCATGGTGGCTCATGCCTGTAATTCCAGCACTTTGGCAGGCCAAGGCAGGATGATCACTTGAGCCCAAGAGTTTGAGACCAGCCTGGGCAACATAGGGAGACCTCATCTCTACAAAAAAAAAAAAATTTCAGTTAGCCAGTTTTGGTGGTGATGTGTTCCTGTAATCTCAGCTACTTAGAAAGCTGAGGCAAGAGGATCACTTGAGCCTGGGAGATAGGCTGCACTGAGCTATGATCTCACCACTGCATTCCAGCCTGGGTGACAGTGAGACCCTATCTCAAAAACAAAAATAAAACCAATACAAACAAACAAAAAAAACCCAATGTGCTGGAAGAAATTTTTTTAAATTATTTATGTGAGGTAATGGATATGTTAAATAGCTTGAGTGTGGTAATAATTTCACAATGTATACATATATCAAACATCATGTGTACACCTTAAATATATGCAATTTTTATTAGTCAATTACACCTCAATAAAGCTGAAAAAAAAATGAGAAAGAAACTTTAAAGCAATAATTTTATATATGGCCAGGCACAGTGGCTCATGCCTGTAACCCTAGCACTTTGGGATGCCGAGGTGGATGAATCACTTGAGTCCAGAAGTTCAACACCAGCCTTGGCAACATGGAAAAACCCTGTCTCTACAAAAAAAAAAAATAAAATACAAAAAATTAACTGGGCATGATAATCCCAGCTATTCAAGAGGCCGAGGTGGGAGGATCACCTGAGTCTGGCAGGTTGAGGCTGCAGTGAGCCATGCTCATACCACTGCATTCCAGCCTGGGCAACAGAATGAGACCCTTTCTCAAAAAAAAAAAAAAAAAAAAAAGAATTGTATATCCAGCAAAACTACCCTTCAAAGACTAAGGAGATATTAAGATATTAGGATATTCTCAGTAAAAACTTTAGACCATTACCCTCTGACTACCTCTATGAAAGATACTAACATACATTTAAAAGATACTAAAATACATTGAAATTAGATAGAAAAAAGGCAGTTATAAACAAAAAAATACATTTATATTGCATCTTACATTTACCTATATAGTTACAGGTAAATAACTTTATTTAACTTTTTCAGAAAAGAACAGCACCAATAAAGGTAACTACATAGGTAAATATGAGACAGTATAAATGTATTTTTTGTTTATAACTGCCTTTTTTTCTATCTAATTTAAAAGACAACTGCATAATGCAATAATTATAAATCTAACCTGGCAGGCATACAATGTATGAAAATGTAATTTGCAACAATAATAGTATAGGGGGTGGGAGGAGCAGACCTATATAGAAGCAAAGCTTTTGTATACTATTGAAATTAAGTTGGTATTAATCAAATTAGATTAATATATATTAAGATGTTAATGGTAATCCCCTGAGCAACCATTAAGAAAATAACTTTAAAATATATAGCAAAAGAAATGATTAAAGAATTAAAATGGTATACTAAAAATATATATATTTAACACAAAAGGAGGCAATAATGGAGAAATTGAGGAACAAAAGAGACATGATCTATAAAAAACAAATAGCAAGATGGCAGATGTGAATCCTATCTTATCAGTTATTACATTAAATGTAAACAGATTGAAGTTTTCAATTAAGAGGTAGAGATTGGTAAATAAGCATAATTGAACTATATACTATATACAATAGACGAATTTCAGGGTCAAAGACACAAATAGGTTGAAAGTAGAGGAATAAAAATAGATATACTATGCAAATGATAATGAAAAGAGAACTGGAGCAGCAATCCTAATATCAGACGAAAAAGAATTTAAGACAAAAATTGTTACCAAAGACAAAAAATAATGTTTCATAATGATAAAAAGGTCAATCAACAAAAATATATAACAATTATAAATGCCTATGCATCTAACAACAAAGCCACAAAATACATGAAGAAAAAAACTAACAGAACTGAAAGGAGAAATATGCAATTCAACAATAATAGTTGGAAATTTTAATACTGATATTTTCAATAATTTTATTTCAATAATAAATAGCTAGACAGAATATCAGTAAGGAAACAGAAGTCTTGAACAATGCTATAAACCAACCAGACCTAACAGATATCTACAGAACATTTCACTTAATCACAGAAAAATATATAATACATTCTTCTCAAGTGCACATGAAACATTCCCCAGGAAATGTCACAGGTTAGGCCATAAAACGAGTCTCATTAATTTAAGGGATTAAAAGCATACTAAGTATGTTCTCTGATGACAATGCAATGAAACTAGAAATCCATAGTGGAAGGAAATTGGGGATCACAAATATGTGGAACACATGTGTAAAACACAGTTCAAAATAATCAATGGGTCAAAGGAAATCTCAGAAAGGAAATTAGGAAATTCTTTAAGTTAACTGAAGACAAAAATACAATATATCAAAAGTGTGGAATTCAGTGGAACAGGACTCAGGTAAACTCATATCTGTAAATGCCTACATTTTAAAAGATCTGGCCAGGCATAGTGGCTCATGCCTGTAATCCCAGCACTTTGGGAGGCAGAAGCAGGCAGACCACTTGAGCCAGGAGTTGAAGATCAGTCTGGGCAACATAGTGAGACCCCCATCTCTACAAAAACATTTAAAAATTAGCTGCGTGTGGTGGCATGCACCTATGGTCCCAGCTACTCTAGAGGCTAAGGCAGGAGGATCACTTGAGCCTGAAAGGTTGAGGTTGCAGTGAGCCATAATCATGCCACTGCACTCCAGCCTGAGTGACAGAGCAAGATGCTGTCTCAAAATGAAGGGAAGGGAGGGGGAAGGGAAAGGAGGAGAAAGAAAGGAAAAACGTAACCCACAGAATGGAAGAAAATATTTGCAAATCATGTATCTGATGAAGATTTAGTATCCAGAATAAAGAACTCTTACAACTCAATAATAAAAATGATGGCCCAATTTTTAAATAGGAATTTAAACAGACAATTTTACAAAGAAGATATACAAATGGTCAATAAGCAGATGAAAGATGAAAACAATGCTCAACATTATTAGTCAGCAAGAAAATGCAAATAGAAACCAAAACAAGACATCACTTTGCACCTCATACACCTCATAGGATGAATATAATGAAAAAAAACTTGGAAAACAACAAGTGTTTGTGAGGATGCAGAGAAATGAGAACCATACGTAGCTGGTAGGAATATAAAACGGTGCAGCCACTATGGAAAACAGTTTGATAGCTGCTTAAAAATTAAACATAGAATTACCAAGTGATCCAGCAATTCGTCTCCTAGGTATATGTCCAAAATAATTGAAAAAATATGTTTATACAAAAATTGTACAGAAATGTTCATAGCAGAGTTATTTCATAATAGTCAAAAAATAGAAACTCAAATTCCACCAGCTGATGGATATCCAAAATGTGGTGCAGCCATACAATAAATTTTTATTCAACCATAAAAAGGAATGAAGAACTAATACATACTACTATGACATGAATGATACCGGAAAACATTATACTTAGTGAAAGAAGCCTCACACTAATGGCCACATATGTATGATTGTATGATTTCATTCATATAAATACAGAATAGACAAATCTATAAAGATGGAAAGTAGATTAGTGCTTACCAGGGGATCGGGGAAGGGGATAATAGAGAGTGACTGCAAATGGGTACGAGGTTTCTTTGGGGGATAACAAATATGTCTTGGAATTAGATAGTGGAGATGGTTGCCCAACTTTATGAATATATTTAAAACCATTGAACTGTACCTTTTTAAATGGCTAATTTTATGGCATATAAATTATATGTCAATATTTTAAGTTTTAAAAATGCCATTTACAATAGCATAAGGAATGACCTTAAGGAAATGATGCTCTTTTGATGAATTTATTTTTAGAAAGGCTATAGTCTTACTGATTGTATAAAATTCTGCGCAAAGAGAAAATGAGAAATTATTCAAATCTGATATCCTTGTGGTCCATTTTTAAACAGATGTCCTCCGTAACTTGTTATAATTTATTTTTATATTCTACTGCATTTATCTAAAATGTGAAGGAGAGGAGGATTTGAGTTAACTTTTTTTCTTACCAAGGTATCAGTTAGTGATAGATAGATAATTTATAAATAAACACTTCTCTGATTATAAACCAAGTAAATTCATGGCCATCCTTAAGCTATCCAAAGTAATTCAAAATTATATACTGAAGATAACCCATATGTTACCAGCCTGACCAGACTGTGCATATTGTCAGAGATTATTCTTACCCAGGTTATTATGATGTGAGCCCCACTGGCCTACTAGCTGGAAGTTGAAAGTATATTCTTTTGCTTCTGCCACTCCCAGTATAATTTCTGGGAGTTTCCTAGTGAGTTGCCACAGACATGATCAGGAATAATTTCCTCCATATGTTCTACCTACCCCTCCTCTCATCACTGTGGTACTGCCTCTTCTGGATTGCTCCTTTGGAGACACCGCTCTGCTGAGGATTATTTCACTGGAGACTCTGCTGATGTCCCCACTTTAGCCTTAAAGAGGAAATAATGTTTCCCTCAATTCCACAGTGTAGAGTAACACTTTTAAAAGACTATGGAAGACTTGAGGAAAAGAAACTCCAACACAGAATGTAACTTTCCCTAGAATTGCTCTTAGAAATAATAAGAGAATCTATGTTCTGGAACTAGTATTATAGTGAAAACATTTACAGTAAGTTGATGTTTACAACATATAAGCAGGTGAAACCTGTGTGTGGCCTGTTTATAAGTTGTATTAGCTTAGCTCTTGTGAACAGTGTGGAAAAGTAAGCCATGAGGAGAGCGATTTAACCAGCTTAAAAGCACCTAAGATGTGCTTTTTAAGTACAGTGTGGATCAAAGGAAACTCACTAAGACAGGACTTCAGCAGGCTTTTGTGTATGGACAAGTCAGCATAAATAAAGAATGACAAGGCAGCAGCAAGAGCTTCAAATCCAGAGAAGTGAAGGCATGACATTCATTGATGATACTGAGCAACTTTCCAAAAGCTAGTTAAATCTGCTTATTACAACTGAAATATCAAAGAAAATCTAGCAGGAAGGAGTTCTTCTCTTTCTGCAACATCAATGAGAGATAGTTGCCACAGTCGCTAGGTCTAGCATTTAGACCTGTAAGGAAGGGCAATAAGCATTAGGCAAGGCTTGAATTTGAATTTTTTTCACGAATTAAAGAGTACTTTTTTGTAAAGCAAGGTAAGAGTAATCTTTTTGATTTGCAGGTTGAATGAGAACCCTACTTGTCTAAATGAGGAACGTCTTTCCTACCATCTAAAATACAAAGATTTCTGGCTGGGTAAGGTTGCAGTTGACATAAAACCTGATGACACCATTTGTTTCCCTACAAGTCTATATTACATACTTCACAACTTTGTCCCTCTCTAGTAGGCACACTGGTAAAAATCTTCAGCTGAAAACTACCTTGGTACCATGTCCAACACATTTTAAACCTTGGTTTTAAAAATTCCCCTGCAGTAGCTGTAAGTATTCCTCTTGAGTCAGTTGTGACCCCCGGTGTATACAATTCATTATTAGTGTCTTCAGGGTAAACTCAGTTTTTGGTAAGAGAAAGTAGCTCCAGCTTTGGTGAAAACCGTTTTTGTAATAAGCATGACACACAACAGACTCAGTAAACTGCTAATTCTCATATTAGGAAAAACATCTTCAAAAGAACGTTAAAAGTTATCAGGACCAGGCACTGTGGTTCACGCCTGTAATCCCAGCACTTTAGGGGGCCACGGCGGATGGATCCTGAGTTCAGGAGTTTGAGACAAGTCTGGGCAACATAGCAAGACCCTGTCTACAAAAACTATAAAAATTAGCCAGGCTTGATGGTACACATCTGTAGTCCCAGCTACTTGGGAGGCTGAGGTAGGAGGATCCCTTGATCCCAGGAGGTCAAGGCTGCAGTGAGCTGACTGCCCCCACTGTATTCTAGCCTGGGTGACAGACCCCATCTCAAAAAAGAAAAGTTATCAGATGTCACGGATAAAAGTTGGTCTTCAAGTGGCCTCATAAATTACTCTTGCATGTAAATTCAGGGAATTCATTGGACCAATAGGTTACATTTTGGTTCCTTTTTTGTTTTGGTTCATCTGTTAACCAGAAGCAGCTGGGGGCCTAATTAGTGCTCCTTTGTAAGAAGACATTTTCCCAAAGAATACTGAATTATCTGTTCAAACTGGTTGTTGATGGTTAATAACGGCTGTTTTTGCTGCCCCAAAAGGGCTTAACGCTTCAGGTGGTTAGTTTACAAAAAAAAAAAAAAAAAAAAAAAACCTTTGGAGACAAATATGGAAAATGCAAACTAGTTTCTAAATTATCAATTTCCTACATGAAGAGCAGTCAGTTTGCCAGTGTTCTCAGAAAATAACTGGTTGGTTCTGTATCTAAATCAGAACCCAATTTCTATACATGTGTTGAGTAAGGTAACAGCCTTTGATGAATTTCCCTCACAACATGGTTTTAGTGAAGCAAATTTCCTAAACCATGAAACATTTTTATATTTTAACAGCATTGTTCTTTCCAGTTCATTTCTTTATGAAATAACATTGCTTTCCATTGTCGTTTCTGAAAAATACAGTATTCTCATAAGTTGTAGCAGCAGTAAAAAAAAAAGTTATATAATTGGTTGAGGCAGATTTAACTGATTCTGTTAAACCAATTTGTAGTTTATGCTTCCAATATTACAGTTCTAAAAAGCTGAATTTATACTCATGCCCTAAAGCAGAATATGTGGTAATAAAGTATATTTGTTAAGTAACTAAATAATTGAAATAGGCTTGGTTTTAAGAGTTCCAGTATATAATAGTCACAATTTGAAAACTAAATAATGACAGTATCTCTTGGAGTTCCAATAATTGATGTCACAAAATAGTGAATAAGCATGCCAGTGTGCAAGGGTAATGTAAGGACTGTTAGCCTATCTAAATATTCAAAATTACTTTAAAACTTCAATATGGTTTCTGATTTTTAAGAATTCAGAAGTGTTCTGTAATGGATTCAGATGTTTCATTTGTAGTATAATGAAATGTTTACAGAAAGATAACTTTTTCATTAAAATATTTTTAGAAAAAAAAGAAATAATAAGGGAAAATCTGACTTTGAATCTATGCATGCCTCCTACCAGGGCTCAGTGAAGAAAAAGCCTCTCCACTCACACGAGTGGAATCTCCATTAAGCCCATGTTCCTGAGTTTATATCCAATACCCCTTTAGTTTTTTTTTTTTAAAGGAGAAAATTCTCCCTTCTCCAGTTCAAGTAGGTAAATATTTCCTTCAGAAAAACCCAGCTTACTCCACCATACCATTTTCATAGTCACTTACTTTGTTAGTTAATAATTCAGCCAAGAAACGATGAAGATCTAAACTAAGGCAGTAGCGGCAAGAATGACGAAAAGAGAAGATAATTCAAATCTACAATTAGCAAAGGGAAGTGACTCGTTAGATATGGGGATTGAGATAAAAGATAATAAGATAGAGCAGGCCAGGAGCTAAGAATAATGTAGTCTGTTTCAACCAGAGAGTTTGGGTATTAAGAAATTTTGGCCATAAAGTCGAAATAGGGATGAAGTAAAAGCATCATATGTTCAATTAAGCCATGGCAGTTGGGAACATAGTTCTTATTGAACCACCCACTCATAGATGTGTCCTGCTGGCAGGGCTGTACAGTAGGAGCTCTTAGAAAAAATGACAACTAGCCAGGCGCAGTGGCTCATGCCTGTAATCCCAGCACTTTGGGAGGCCAAGGCAGGCAGATCACGAGGTCAGGAGTTCGAGATCAGCCTGGCCAATACGGTGAAACCCCATCTCTACTAAAAATACAAAAATTAGCTGGGTGTGGTGGCATGCGCCTATAGTCCCAGCTACCTGGGAGGATGAGACAGAAGAATTGCTTGAATCTGGGAGGCAGGGGTTGCAGTGAGCCAAGATCGCGCCACTGCACTCCAGCCTGGCAACAGAGCAAGACTCTGTCTCAAAAAAAAAAAAAAGAAAGAAAGAAAAAATGGCAACTAACCTAGATAAACCAAGTAGTTGTGGACTGTGGAATTAAGTGGCTCCTAATGAAGAGTGTTTTCTAGTAACAGATATGTGGCTAAGTGATAAATCAAGGAAATGAACCCAACTGAAAGTAAGGGCTACATGAAACTGCACAGTGCTACCCATTGGAACTTCAGGGAACTTAGCCAGGATGTCAGGGACCTAGTAAATATGTTTTTGCCAAACATGGGCAAGGCCCAGGGGAAATTTGGATTCCCTGGGCCTATGGTTAGTGAGGGTTTTCCTACCTGAGGTGACTGGGCATAGTGGGAGAATGGAGAGGAAATCTCAGGTGTTCTTAACCCAGTTTGTACCATACCACTGTCTCACGCTAAAGCCTATGGACTCCTTCTCAAAATAAAGTTTTATAAAGTACATAGGATCACCAAAAAACTCTAGATTATATAGAAATAAAGCTATAGAAATGATTTTTTAATTTGTGACATAGTAATAAATATGCTTTTTTTTTTTGATTGATTGTTCTGTCACCCAAGCTGGAGTGCAGTGGTATGATCATGGCTCACTGCAACCAAGACCACCCAGGTTCAAGAGATTCTCCGGCCTCAGCCTCCTGTGTAGCTGAGACCACAGGCTTGCATCACCATGTCTGGCTAATTTATTTTTATTAAATAAATTAATAATAATTTATTAATTTTTGTAGGGATGGGGTCTCCCTATGTTGCCTAGGCTGATCTTGAACTCCTGGGCTCAAGTGATCCTCTTGCCTCAGCCTCCCAAAATGCTGGGATTACAGATGTGAGCCACTATGGCTGGCCATAAGTATGTTTTTGTTTTTGTTTTTTGTTTTTGTTTTTTGAGATAGAGTTTCACTCTTCTTGCCCAGGCTGGAATGCAATGGCATGATCTCGGCTCACCACAACATCCACCTCCCGGATTCAAGCAATTCTCCTGCCTCAGCCTCCCACGTAGCTGGGATTACAGGCATGTGCCACCACGCCCAGCTAATTTTGTATTTTTATTAGAGACGGGGTATCTCCATGTTGGCCAGGCTGGTCTCAAACTCCCGACCTCAGGTGATCCGCCCACCTTGGCCTCCCAAAGTGCTGGGATTACAGTCGTGAGCCAGTGCGCCCAGCCAAGTATGCTTTTTAATTGGCATATTAAATAAGAAAAGTTACCTCAAAATATTCTGTTTTGAAGTAGTGATAAATGTAAATGATATTTTAAGATCTATAATAACATTAATAGACTATCAAAAGTATCTGAAATTTCTATTGATAACCAAGTTACAGGTACCACAAATATTACTGGTCTCGAACTCCCGACCTCAAGTGACCCACCCGCCTCAGCCTCCCAAAGTGCTAGGATTACAGGCGTGAGCCACTGTGCCCGGCCCCTCATCTTTACCAGAAGGACAAGACAGGATTCTTGTTCATCTTTTATCTGTCTCTTCTTCATCTTGCTCCATTCACACCAGGTAGAAAGGAGGCAATTTCGTGTAATAAAGAATACATTAACTTTACATCATGGGAGGTTTGTATGTCTGATAGGACTCCACTGCAAAGAATGTGAAGATCCAGAACAAACAAGTCCAGTTATGCTCATAAAAGTCACTGCAGTGGAATGAAGCCAAGAGCCTGGTAGTGGGGTGGGCAGACTGGGATAGAGGAAGGAGAACTAGAGGGAAGCTGACTTCCTAGTGACCCAGGAAGTAAACTCCCCACTGACTGAAAAGTTACCTGAGAGTAAGAAAGAAATTTGCACAAATCTTTCAACTTCAAGTTTATCCCTGATTGTCTCTGATAAATGCTTTCCAGTATTTGAGACTGAGCCCACATATCTTTCTTTTTTTTTGAGACAGAGTCTCGCTGTCTTCCAGGCTGGAGTGCAGTGGCACAATCTCGGCTCACTGCAAGCTCCGCCTCCCGGGTTCATGCCATTCTCCTGCCTCAGCCTCCCGAGTAGCTGGGACTACAGGCACGCACCACCATGCCCAGCTAATTTCTGTATTTTTTAATAGAGACAGGGTTTTGCCATGCTGGCCCGGCTGGTCTCGAACTTCCAGCCTCAAGTGATCCACCCACCACAGCTTCCCAAAGTGCTGGGACTACAGGCGTGAGCCACTGCTCCCAGCCTAGAATCACTATTTTTAACAATTAATGTCTTTGTTTTTGAAGGTGTCACTCTTACCTCTAGGCTGAGGACTGCCAAATTTGTATTTTCCGTACTAAATTCCAGCCCATACCCTGTACCATAATTCCAGTTGCCTGTTGAGCTCTCTTTGGATGTCTAATTGCCACAATACCAAGTTATGAAAATGACATTTGATCCCCATAGAGTTCTCAGTGCCAGATCCTCTTGTGGCTTTTGTGGGTTTCACTTGTCACTGAGAATCATAACAGCATTGCTGGTGCCCCCATTTCAGCAAACCCATCATTAAAGCACTCCTTCAGCTTTTGCCTGAAGTTCTTCTCTCCACAGGGCTTAGACAGCAATCCAAAATACCAAGCTCTCCTCTCTATCTCCCATCACATCCAGTCACCACTATCATGAAATTAACCCCCATGACAGTTTATCCCACAGGCCTACTTATAAATCTGATTAGGTTTACAGTAATATCATCAGTAAACTAGTTTCTCTCTCTTTCTCTCCTCCAACATTATTAACTATATTTAAAACAACACATAGCCATACCCATTCCATTTATAGCACATAATATAAGAGTTCCCAAGGAAAATTCTATTCATGAGGCCAGAGATCTCTAACTACTGTGTAAATAATGTTTCTACTCATTGGAAGTAGATGGGATGACTATTGCATATCTAAACACGGCATACAAGGTTTCCTATGTCCATTCCCAGAAGATGGGTGATATTTTTGCAACAGGGGAAAACGACATGTAATTTCTACACATTCTTTATTGAAATACCTTTAATCGTATGTAGGCAGATCTTGCTTATTTTTTATTTTGCTATAAAGAACAGGAAGATTTTGGAGTTTACTCATGGTTGACTAAATGATTTTTCACACCACCCTACCAACAAAGGAAAACTGCCAAAAAATGAATAATATTTAAAACACTGACACAGATAGATCAAAGAGTTAACAAGATTGTGAAAATAACTTTTCTGAGGTATCAACAGTGTCAGAAATCCAAAGAGGCTACCCAAATATTGACCCCTTTTATTCTGATGACATTTGCCAATTTTGGATAAAGTAGCTGAGACACTAAAGAATACTTTTTTGTCAGACTCATGCAGCTAGGGTGACAAAATTGAGTGAGTCCCGGCCCCCCAATGATGAGGGCTCTAGTAAACCCTCCATTTTTGCATTGGCATCCCAAAGAGTTGTACCTGGGAGAACCAGGAATGGAATTCCAGATTTAAGTCATCTGAGTGGTCCAGAAAATGCCAGATTAATGATAACCCAAAGGTTAGTGTTTGTAGATGCTTAAAGAAAAAAAAAATCCTATTTGGAAGAAGGTAACATCTTACAAGTTCTCAAATAATTTCTACAAATAATTTTTCAAGTATGTAAAATCTAGTATAAGCAGACACAAAGGAAGGCAAGAGAACATGAACAAGAATAAGTAAAAATAACAAACAAGAGAAACAGAGCCATAAAGATTTCAGAGTTTGAATTAATCAGATGTAAATTTAAAAATCTATACTTTTTATTGAAAATTTGTCAGTGAGCTAGAAACTATATGCAGTAATTGTAAAATTAAACAAATATGTTTTCAAATAAACAAAAACCATGGCAATCAATAGATTGATCAATAGATCAATAGATTTTTTAGTGAAGACTAAAAGAAATACTAAAAGTATTTCTTCAGGTGGAGGGAATATAATCATGAAAGAGATATGAAAATGTAGGTAAAAAAACAAAAGAAATAAAAAGCAACAGAAAAGATAAATATCTAGATAAATCTTAATGAATATTTATTATATAAAGTAAAAATAAAGTTTCTAGTATTTAAAGTATATGTAGAATTAAAATAGATGATAACAATAACACAAAAGGCAGAAAGGGAAAAAGTCTTTTAGGAGATGGAAAAAGTACTAATTCATATTACACTTTCATAAGTTAAAGAGTCATGCTGGTTATCAAGGTTAACCACTAGAAGACTGTCAAAGAATGCATAACCAACAAATAACAGAGAAGCAGGAATGGAATTTTAAAAATGAAAGCTTGACATCCAAAACAAGGCAAGAAAAAAGGGCAAAGAGAACATGAAATAAGAAAGTTAAAGAGAAAACAAATAAGATGTCATAAATTAGATCAAATATAAGTGAACTAAACAGTCAAATTAAAAGGCTAAAATTGTCAAATTAGATTTTTTTTAACTCTAAAGGTATAAAAGTAATTAAATATAAAGGAATAGGGTAGAAAGTGAAATGATGTGAAAAGACACAGCACACAAAGGCTAACCAAAAGAAAATTGCTGCAGACATATTAATGTCAGGAAAGAAAACTTTAAGCAAAAAGTATTAGCGGAGATTTTTAAAAATATTTCATAAAAATAAAAGAGCAATCCAACCAGGAATATATAATAATTCTGAATTTCTGTGCAAGCTAACATAGCTTCAAAACACAAAAAGCAAAAAGCAAAAGAACTAAAAGCTGAAATAGAAAAATCCACAATTACAGTAAAATATTTTAACAAACCTCTCTCATAATCTGACACAACAAACATAATTAGCAATATATAGCAGATTTGTATCACATTATTAGTAAACAGCCTAATGATATATATTAAACAATGGCAGATGACATATCCTTTTCAGTTACATATAAAATATTTATTAATGTGACCATATGCTGAACCATAAATCAGATCTCAAGACATTTCAAAAAATGAAATAATATAGAATGTTTTCAAACCACATTGTAATTAAGCTAGAAGTCAATTCAAAAGTAAAGTAATATAAAATCTCCATAAGTATGATAATGAATAAATGTACTTTACAACCAATGTGGATCAAAGAAAAATAAATCTCAATAAAAATCTGAAAATATTAGGAATTGTACAATAATGAAAGCAATACATAAGAAACCAAAATTGTGAGATACAACCAAAGCAATCTTTAGAGGGAGTTTACAGAATTTGCATACATCAGAATTTATAACATTTGCATACATCAGAAAAGAGGAAAGGCTAGAAATTAACCAGTTAAACATCTCAAGAAGTTTGGATATGAAGAGCAAAATAAACAAAATAAATCAAAGGAAGGAAATGGTAAAAATATGAACAGATGGCTGGGTGTGGTGACTCAAGTCTGTAATCTCAGCACTTTGGGAGGCTGAGGTGGGTGGATCATCTGAGGTCAGAAGTTCAAGACCAGCCTAGCCAACATGGTGAAACCCTGTCTCTACTAAAATTACAAAAATTATCCAGGTGTAGTGGCACACGCCTGTAGTCCCAGCTATTCGGGAGGCTGACGCAGGAGAATCGCTTGAACCCAGGAGGCAGAGGTTGCAATGAGCCAAGATCATGCCACTGCACTCCAGCCTGGGCAACAAAGCGAGACTCCGTCTCAAAAAAAAAAAAAAAAAAAAAAAAGTCTCACCTCTTAATACTGCCACTCTAGGAAAAATATTTGCAATCTATACATCTGACAAAGGACTAATATCCAGAATCTACAAGGAACTAAAGCAAATCAGGAAGAAAAAAAAAAAAAACAATCCCATCAAAAAGTGGGCTAAGAACACGAATACACAATTCTCAAAAGAAGATACAAAAACATATGAAAAAATGGTCAGCATCACTAATTATCAGGGAAATACAAATCAAAACCACAATGCAATACCACCTCACTCCTGCACAAATGGCCATGATCAAAAAATCACAAAATAGTAGATGCTGGCGTGGATGCGGTGAAAACGGAACACTTTTACACTGCTGGTGAGAATATAAACTAGTACAACCACTATGGAAAACAGTGTGGAGAGTCCTTAAAGAACTAAAAGTAGATCTACCATTTGATCCAGCAATCCCACTACTGGGTATCTACCCAGAAGAAAAGGAGTCATTATGCGAAAAACATATCTGCAGATGCATGTTTATAGCAGCACAATTCGCAATAGCAAAAATATGGAATCAGCCCAAATGCCCATCAATCAACGAGTGGATAAAGAAAATGTGGTATATATATATGTATACCATGGAATACTACTCAGCCATAAAAAGGAATGAAATAATGGCATTTGCTGCAACCTGGATGGAATTTGACATCATTATTCTAAGTGAAGTAACTCAGGAATGGAAAACCAAACATTGTATGTTCTCACTCATAAGTGGGAGCTAAGCTATGAGGACACAAAGACATAAGAATGATGCAGTGGACTTTGGAAACTCAGAGAAAAGTGTGGGAGCAGGGTAAAGGATAAAAGACTAAACATTGGGTACAGTGTACACTGCTTGGGTGATGGGTGCACCAAAATGTCAGAAATCACCACCTGTTTTCCAAAAACCTACTGAAATAAAAATAAATAAATAAATTTTTTTTTTTAAAATCAACTAGAGTTTTGGAGGGGAGAAATATTCAAACTATAGCATTCTGCCTCTGGTCCCCCCAAATTCATGTCCTTCTTACTTACAAATATATTCATTTCAACCCCATAGCCCCAAAGTCTTGCCTCATTTTAGCACCAACTCAGAAGTCTTTTTCATACAACTTGTTTTCTTTTCCTTTCCAATTTAAAAGCATGTACTTAACATTATATCTTAGACAATGTGATAGTCATACAGTCTTTGTGTGAGAGAGGAAGGAGGGAAGTTAATCTATAATGAAGATCAACAGTTAAGAGAAAAGGGGCCTTCCTTGGGGCTCTTCAGTCATTTACAATATTTTACCAATGTGGGTGAGGAAGAAGGCTAAACTAATCAGAAAATTAAGGTTACAGCTACCTAGATTACTGCTGCCTGTCATGTGAACAGGGTCCCATAACTACATTCCCTTAAGGCTCAAATATTTTAAAGTTCCAACTGTTTAGATTTTGAATTACTTATTTTCACAAAACCATAAGAGCAATTCATATCTAGATATTGTCTGGCATTGAATTTTATCAGGAAGAGGGAACACGACTTTTAAGTCACCTTTGTTGACTTAAAATTTCCAGCTCATTAAAATCAAATAGTCAGTGTATAACCTAATCCAGAGATGGGAGGCAGACCCAGTTTAAGCAGTCCCTGAAATATTAGAATGCAGTAGTTCACAACCCAAAGCATATCCCAGCTACCTGCGGGTTTTGACAAACTATGTAAGCCTTTCCCTTTGCCTTTGAGAGTCGCAGATATAGGGCGCCACTAATGTCACAGAAGACTGCCACATCCTTAGGTGTCTTATTTGTGTATTGTAGTGGGAATAAAAGATCAGAACCACTTTTTTCCCAGATATTTCTGGACCTTATCACACAAACTAAGTTAATGTGCATGCATTAATTTTCTATTGCTGTTTAATAAGTTACTATAAATATATTGCCATGCAACAACATCTATTATCTCATAGTTTATGTAGGTCAGAAGTCTGGGCACAATGTATCTGGATTTTCTGCTCAGGATCTCACAAGGCTGTGACATCATCACAAGATGTCAGCCAGGGCTGCACTCTCATCTGAAGCTTGGGACCTCGTCTAGGTTCATTCAAGTTGTTGGCAGAATTCAGCCATTGCAGTTATAGAGCTGAAGTTTCCTTTTTTTACTGGCTGTCAACTCCTAGAGGCCACTCTCAGGTCCTAGCCACATGGCCCTCTCACAACATGACAGCTTCCTTCTTCAAAGCAAGCCAGAAAATCACACTACAGTCTGCTATGATGGTGTCTTATACAAAGTAATGTAACCACAAGAGTGAATATTTCATCACCTTTACCAAATTATGTCATCTAATCAAGGGAGTGACTGAAATTGCCATTGCAAAATTATAACTGAGACAGTGAAAGAGATCTGACCTAACCAACTGCACCTTGCCTCTAACCTCCAAGCTGTCTTTGTTCATTTCTGGGCATAGACCAAACTACCTTTGAGAGGAACTTAGTTTATAGTTTAAAACAATGATAACAGCTCTTTTCCAAAATAAACCTCCTTCTTATCTGGGGACTAGACTGCCTTTGTAAGACTAAAAGTTAGCCACAAGATTAGAAATTATTGTTTAGGAGTCATGCAGCTGCAGGTTACAAGATTCTGACTCTCCCCAATTGCTCTGGGGGATAATATCACTATTATAAAACCTAAGACCAGAGTTTGAGATATTTTGCAGACCCTGTACTTGATGGATCAGCTGGCACCACCCAGATGGATAAACTGGCTCATCTGATCTTGTGGCCCCCACACAAGAACTGGCTCAGCTTTGACTCCCTATGATTTCATCTCTGACCTGACCAGTCAGCACTCCTGACTCACTGGCACCCCCACCCACCCACCAAATTATCCTTAAAAACTCTGGTCCTCAAATGCTCAGGGAGACTGATTTGAGTAATAATGAAACTCTGGTCTCCCACACAGCTGGCTCTGTGTCATTACTCTTTCTCTATTGTAATTCCCCTGTCTAGATAAGTCGGCTACCTAGGCAGTGGGAAAGGTGAACCTGTAGGGCAGTTACATGACTATCTCACTGTCTTCATAGTTCCAGTCCACACCCAAGGGGGTGAAAATCATATAAGGGGTGTACACCAGGATAGGTGGAATTCTTGGGGTCTATCTTAGAATTTGGCCTATGCTGAGGCTTAAGCAACTCCACCTTGGATGCCAATTTGCCATATTGATTTCTGATTAACCCTGGTTCCAGAAATGCCTTTAAGATTTTTATTTTATCTTCTGTTCCATGTGTAAGAGAAAATACTTACCATAAATCCTGCCCTTAAGCAAATTACAGGCTATGACACACATAACATTCTTGCCTTCTTCTGAGGTGTCAACTCCAATTGTCTCACACATTCCTTCTGAAGCAAGTTTATCTCTTCCCTATGGTATATACGCCCTATGTCTAAAGGATAACAGTCCAAGGATCCACTGTCTTGCAACTACCTAAGACATGGCTTCTGGCTTCTGTTTGTAATTCTCCTTTTTTTTTTTTTTTTTTTTTTTGAGATGGGGTCTCGCTCTGTCACCTGGAGTGCAGTGGTGCAATCTTAGCTCACTGCAACCTCTGCCTCCTGGGGTCAAGCAATCCTCCCACCTCAGCCTCCTAAGGGGTTGGAACCTAAGGGGTTGGAACCATAGCCTCCCAAAGTGCTGAGATTACAGGTGTGAGTCACACTGCTCCCAGCCATAAGTCCCTGTTTAATGTTTCTTTCTGAAAAAAAATGGACTTGTCAGCCTATTTCTTCAGCCTCTCAGTTACCTTGGCCTTTGTGAGTAGGTTTGCATAGGTTACCCACCAAAGAACAGCCTACCATAGTGTAGACTGAGGAAGGGAGGGAAAATAAGGAAATGGGAAAAACATTGAATGGGCAGAGAGTGACTGAAGAAGGGAATGGCATAGCTTGAAGAGTGGTGGCAAGAAGAAAAAGAGCTGAGTAAACAGAATTGGGAGACAATTGGGAGACTGAATTTTGTCTGGCAATGGATTTTATGTGAGGCAGACATTAAGAAACATCCAGTAAGGGCCAGGTGTGGTATAATCCCAGGTGCCTGTAATCCCAGCACTTTGGGAGGCCAAGGTGGGCAGATCACCTGAGGTCAGGAGTTCAAGACTAGCCTGGCCAACATGGCAAAACCCAGTCTCTACTAAAAATACAAAAATTAGCTGCGCTCGGTGGTGGGTGCCTATAATCCCAGCTATTTGGGAGACTGAGGCAGGAGAATCACTTGAATCCAGGAAGTGAATGTTGCAGTGAGCCGAGATTGCACCACTGCACTCCAGTCTGGGCAAGAGAGCAAGACTCCATCTCAAAAAAAAAAAAAAAAAGAAAGGTGCAGTAAAGAAAGATGACCATAAGGAGATTCTGACTATTAAGAACTTATTCCCTCGTGATATTTCCTTTAGAGAGTGCCATAAAACAGTGGTCCCCAACCTTTTTGGCACCAACACCAGAGACCAGTTTTGTGGAATACAATTTTTCCACAGACCGGAGGGAGGGAGGATGGTTTCAGGATGATACAACCGCATTACATTTATTGTGCACTTTATTTCTATCATTGTTACATTGTAAAATATAATGAAATAATTATACAACTCACCATAATATGGAATCAGTGGGAGCCCTGAGCTTGTTTTCCTTCAACTAGACAGTCCCATCTGGGGGTGATGGGAGACAGTGACAGACCATCAGGCATTAGATTCTTATAAGAAGCATGTAACCTAGATCCCTCACATGCACAGTTCATATTCACAGTTCATGCTCCTATGAGAATCTAATGCCACCACTGCCACTGATCTGACAGGAGGCTGAGTTCAGGTGGTAATGCGCGTGATGGGGAGTGGCTGTAAATACAGATAAAGCTTTGCTCCCCCACTGCTCAACCCCTATTGTGTGGCCTGGTTCCTAACCCGTATCACAGATTGATACCCAGTCTGCGACCTGGGAGTTGGGGTCCACGGCCATAAAATATCTTGATGTGTTTCAGCTAATTGTACGTGTAGATTGTTTTTATTTCTTATTTTTATTTTTCAGTTCACTGTTGTTAATTTCAATGCAAATCTGTGCTCAGAATAGAACTCAATATGACCCAACATTATTTTGATTACATGGGAAAGATCATAGGCTTAGAATTCAAATGGACCTTAAATCAAATCTTTACTCCTTTACCTAGTAGGTAAGTTATTTTTATAAACTACCACCAATTATTGAGCTCCATGTGCCTAGTCTAAATGTTGCTTAATTTAGCTTGTGATCAAGATATTGCCTCTAGTAGACTTTCTTATCATCTGTAATGTAGCTAAGTGACAATTATGATCACCAGTTTATCTTGACTGACAACAAGATTACTAAATGCAGTTAGAGTAGTCCCCCTTATTCTCAAGGGATAGGTTCCAGGACCTCCAGTGCGTGACTGAGACCATGGATAGTACAAAGCCTTATATATACAGTCATGTGCCACATAACTATGTTTTGGTCAATGACAAACCACATATACAACGTTGTCCCAAAAGATGATGATGGAGCTAAAAGATTCCTATTGCCTAGTGATGTCATAGCAACCATAGAGCAACATATTACTCACCTGTTTGTGGTGATGCTGATGTATACAAACCTACTGCACTGACAGTCATATGAAAGTCTAACATATAAAATTATGTACAGGCCAGGCACAGCGGCTCACGCCTGTAATCCTAACACTTTGGGAGGCCAAGGTGGGTGGATCACTTGAAGGCAGGAGTTCAAGACCAGCCTGGCCAACATGGCGAAACCCCATCTCTACAAAAATTATAAAAATTAGCCAGGCATGGTGGCACGCACCTGTAATCCCAGCTACTCAGGGGGCTGAGGCACGAGAATCACTTGAACCCGGGAGGCAGAGGTTGCCGTGAGCCGAGATCATGCCACTGCACTCCAGCCTAGACAACAGAGCAAGACTCCACCTCAAAAATATATATATATGTATAGTTCATAATACTTGATAATGATAATAAATGACTACATTACTGGTTTATGTATTTACTATACTGTACTTTTTTTAACACTGTTACAGAGTGCACTCCTTCTACCTTTAAAAAGAAGTTAACTGTAAAACAGTCTCAGGCATGTCTTTCAGGAGGTATTCCAGAAGAAGACATTATTACCATAGGAGACAACAGTTCCATGGGTTTCATTGCCACTGAAGATCTTTCCATGAGACAAAATATAGAGACAAAAAATGATAATGATGATCCTGACCCTGTGTAGGCCTAGGCTAATGTGTGTGTTTAAACAAAAACATTTAAAAAGTAAAAAAAAAAAAAAAAAATTAAAAATGTAAAAAATCTTACAGAATAAAGAGATGAAGAAAGAAAATATTTGTAGAAATTTTTGTATTTGTAGAAAATTTTTGTAGAGGTATACAATGTGTTTGTGTTTGTGTTTCAAGCTAAGTGTTACTATAGGAGAGTCAAAAATTAAAAAATGTTTAAAGTGTGTAAAGTAAAAAGGTTGCAGTAAGCTAAGGTTAATTTATTATTGAAGAAAGAAAAATACAATGATGTCCTAGACCTTCACATTCACTCACCACTCACTCCTTGGCTCACCCAGAGCAAACTCCAATCCTGCAAGCTCCATTCATGCTAAGTGCTCTATAAAGGTGTACCATTTTTAAATCTTTTATACCATATTTGTACTGTAATTTTTCTATGTTTAGATACACAAATTCTTACAGATACACTGTGTTACAATTGCCCACAGTATTCAGTGCAGTGACACGCCGTACATACAGGTTTGTAGCATAGGAGCAGTAGTCCATACCACATATCCTAGGTGTGTAGTAGGCTCTACCATCTAGGTTTGTCTAAGTACACTCTATGATGTTCACACAATAACAAAATTGCCTAAGGACACACTTCTCAGAATGTATACCTGTCATTAAATGACACATGACTATACTATTTTTTCTTCTTCTTCTTCTTCTTTTTTTTGAGACACAGTCTTGCCCTGTCGCCCAGGCTGGAGTGCAGTAGTGTGATCTTAGCTCACTGCAATGTCTGCCTCCCAGGTTCAAACAATTCTCCTGCCTCAGCCTCCCAAGTAGCTGAGATTATAGGCACCCGCCACCATGCCTGGGTAATTTTTGTATTTTTAGTAGAGATGGGGTTTCACCATGTTGGCCAGGCTGGTCTCGAACTCCTGACCTCAAGTGCTCCACCCACCTCAGCCTCCCAAAGTGCGGGGATTACAGGCGTGAGCCACCGTGCTCAGTGTATTTTTTCTATACATGCATACCTATGGATATAGTTTAATTTATAAATTTAGGCACAGTAAGAGATGAACAACAATAATAATAGAACATGTATAACAATATACCAGCATCACTACTCCTGCAGTTTCGGGCCATCATTAAGTAAAATAAGGGTGATTTCTGCATTTCCAACTGAGGTACCCAACTCATCTCATTGGGACTGGTTAGACAGTGGGTATAGCTCACGGAGGGTGAGCCGAAGCAAGGTGGGGCATTGCCTCACCCGGGTAGTGCAAGGGGTGGGGAAACTCCCTCCCCTAGCCAAGGGAAACCATGAAGGATTGGGCCATGAGGAATGGTTTACTCTGGCCCAGATACTATGCTTTTCCCATGGTCTTCACAACCCGCAGACCAGGAGATTCCTTCAGGTCACTATGCCACCAGGGCCCTGGGTTTCAAGCACAAAACTGAGCAGCCATTCGGGCAGACACCGAGCTAGCTGCAGGAGTTTTTTTCATACCCCAGTGGCATCCAGAATGCCAGCGAGACAGAACCGTTTACTCCCCTGGAAAGGGGGCTGAAGCCAGGGAGCCAAGTGGTCTAGCTCAGTGGGTCCCATCCCCCATGGAGCCCAGCAAGCTAAAATCCACTTGCTTGAAATTCTCACTGCTAGCACAGCAGTCTAAAGTCAACCTGGGACACTCAAGCTTGGTGGGGGGAGGGGCGTCTGTCATTACTGAGGTTTGAGTAGGCAGTTTTCTCCTCACAGTATAAACAAAGCCGCCCAGAAGTTTGAACTGGGCAGAGCCCACCATAGCTTGCAAAGCCCCTGTAGCCAGACTGCCTTTCTAGATTCCTTCTCTCTGGGCAGGACATTGCTGAAAGAAAGGCAGCAGCCCCATTCAGGGGCTTATAGATAAAACTCCCATCTCCCTGGGACAGAGCATCAGGGGAAGGGGCAGCTGTGGGTGCAGCTTCAGCAGACTTAAACATTCCTGCCTGGCAGCTCTGAAGAGAGCAGTGGATCTCCCAGCACAGCGATCAAGCTCTGCTAACGAACAGACTGCCTCCTCAAGTGGGTCCCTCACCCCCGTGCCTCCTGACTGGAGACACCTCCTGGCAGGGGTCGACAGATACCTCATAGAGGAGAGCTCCGGCTGGCGTCTCGCAGGTGCCCCTCTGGGATGAAGCTTCCAGAGGAAGGTACAGACAGCAATCTTTGCTGTTCTGCAGCCTCTGTTGGTGATACACAGGCAAACAGAGTCTGGAGCGCACCTCCAGCAAACTCCAGCAGACCTGCAGAAGAGGGGCCTGACTGTTAAAAGGAAAACTAACAAACAGAAAGAGAAAGCATCAACATTAACAAAAAGGACATCCACACAGACACCCCATCCAAAGGTCACCAACAACAAAGACCAAAGGTAGATAAATCCACGAAGATGAGGAAAAACCAGTGCAAAAAGTCTGCAAATTGCAAAAACCAGAACTTCTCTTCTCCTCCAAAGGATCACAACTCCTTGCCCGCAATGGAACAAAACTGGAGAGAGAATGAGTTTGATGAATTGACAGAAGTAGGCTTCAGAAGGTGGGTAATAACAAACTCCTTCGAGCTAAAGGAGCACGTTCTAACCCAATGCAAGCAAGCTAAGAACCTTGAAAAAAGGTTGGAGGAATTGCGAACTAGAATAACCAGTTTAGAGAAGAAGATAAATGACCTGATGGAGCTGATAAACACAGCATGAGAACTTCATGAAGCATACACAAGTATCAATAACTGAATCAATCAAGTGGAAGAAAGGGTATCAGAGATTGAAGATCAACTCAATGAAATCAAGCGTGAAGACAAGATTAGATAAAAAAGAATGAATAAGAATGAACAAAGCCTCCAAGAAATACGGCACTATGTGAAAAGACCAAACCTATGTGTGATTGGTGTACCTGAATGTGATGGGGAGATGGAACCAAGCTGGAAAACACTCTTCAGGATATTATCCAGGAGAACTTCCCCAACCTAGCAAGACAAGCCAACATTCAAATTCAGGAAATACAGAGAACACCACAAAGATACTCCTCAAGAAGAGCAACCCCAAGACACATAACTGTCAGATTCACCAAGGTTAAAATGAAGGAAAAAATGTTAAGGGCAGCCAGACAGAAAGGTCAGGTTACCCACAAAGGGAAGCCCATCAGATTAACAGCGGATCTTTCTGCAGAAACCTTACAAGCCAGAAGAGAGTGGGGGCTGATATTCAACTTTCTTAAAGAAAATAATTTTCAACCCAGAATTTCATATCCAGCCAAACTAAGCTTCATATGCAAAGGAGAAATAAAATCCTTTACAGAGGAGCAAATGCTGACAGATTTTGTTACCACCAGGCTTGCCTTATAAGAGCTCCTGAAGGAAGCACTAAACATGGAATGGAAAAATCGGTACCAGCCACTGCAAAAACATGCCAAATTGAAAAGACCATCGACATTATGAAGAAACTAATCAACTAATGGCCAGAATAACCAGCTAGCACCATAATGACAGGATCAAACTCACACATAACAATATTAACCTTAAATGTAAATGGGCTAAATTTCCCAATTAAAAGACAAAGACTGGCAAATTGTATAAAGAGTCAAGACCCATCGGTGTGCTGTATTCAGAAGACCCATCTCACGTGCAAAGACACATATAGGCTCAAAATAAAGGGATGGAGGAATATTTACCAAGCAAATGGAAAGAAAAAAAAAAAGGCAGGGGTTACAATCCTGGTCTCTGATAAAACATACTTTAAACAAACAAAGATCAAAAAAGACAAAGAAAGGCATTACATAATGGTAAAGGGATCAATGCAACAAGAAGAGCTAACTCTCCTAAATACATATGCACCCAATACAGGAGCACTCAGATTCAAAAAGCAAGTTCTTAGAGACCTATAAAGAGACTTAGACTCCCACATAATAATAGTGGGAAACTTTAACACACCACTGTCAATATTAGACAGATCAAAGAGACAGAAAATTAACAAGGATATTCAGGACTTGAACCCAGCTCTGGACCAAGCAGACCTAATAGACATCTACAGAACTCACCACCCCAAAAATTCTTCTCAGCACCACATCACATTTATTCTAAAATTGACCACATAATTGGAAGTAAAACACTCCTCAATAAATGCAAAGGAACTGAAATCAAAACAAACAGTCTTTCAGACCACAGTGCAATCAAATTAGAACTCAGGATTAAGAAACTCACTCAAAACCACACAACTACATGGAAACTGAACAACCTGCTCCTGAATGACTACTGGGTAAATAACGAAATTAAGGCAGAAATAAAGAAGTTCTTTGAAACCAATGAGAACAAAGACACAACGTACCAGAATCTCTGGGACACAGCTAAAGCAGTGTTTAGAGGGAAATTTATAGCACTAAATGCCTACAGGAGAAAGCAGCAAAGATTTAAATCAACACCCTAACATCTCAATTAAAAGAATTAGAGAAGCAAAAGCAAACAAATTAAAAAGCTCGCAGAAGACAAGAAATAACTAAGATCAGAGCAGAACTGAAGGAGATAGAGACATGAAAAGCCCTTCCAAAAATCAATGAATCCAGAAGCTAGTTTTTTGAAAAGATCAAAATAATAAATAGACTGTTGGCCAGACTAATAAAGAAGAAAAGAGAGAAGAATCAAATAGACACAATAAAAAATGATAAAGGGGATATTACCACTGATTCCACAGAAATACAAGCTACCATCAGAGAATACTAAAACACCTCTATACAAATAAACTAGAAAATCTAGAAGAAATTGATTAATTCCTGGACACATACACCTTCCCAAGATTAAACCAGGAAGAAGTTGAATCCCTGAATAGACCAATAACAAGTTCTGAAATTGAAGCAGTAATTAATAGCCTACCAACCAAAAAAGTCCAGGACCAGACAGATTCCCAGCCAAATTCTACCACAGGTACAAAGAGGAGCTGGTACCATTCCTTCTGAAACTATGCCAAACAACAGAAAAAGAGGGACTCCTCTCTAACTCATGTTATGAGGCCAGCATCATTCTGAAACCAAAACCTGGCAAAGGCAAGACAAAAAAAAATTTCAGGCCAATATCCCTGATGAACATTAATACAAAAATCCTCAATAAAATACTGGCAAACCAAATCCAGCAGCACATCAAAAAGCTTATCCACCACGATCAACTCAGCTTCATCCCTAGAATGCAAGACTGGTTCAACATATGCAAATCAATAAACATAATCCATCAAATAAACAGAACCAATGACAAAAAACACATGATTATGTCAATAGATGCAGAAAAGGCCTTTGATAAAATCCAACACTGCTTCATGCTAAAAACTCTCAATAAACTAGGTATTGATGGAATTTGTCTCAAAATAATAAGCACTATTTATGACAGACCCACAGCCAATATCATACTAAATGGGCAAAAGCTGGAAGCATTCCCTTTGAAAGCCAGCACAAGGCAGGGATGCCCTCTCTCACCCCTCCTATTCAACATAGTATTGGAAGTTCTGCCCAGGGCAATCAGGAAAGAGAAATAAATAAAGGGTATTCAAATAGGAAGAGAGGAAGTCACATTGTCTCTGTTTGCAGATGACATGATTGTATATTTAGAAAACCCCATCATCTGCCAGGCATGGTGGCTCACGCCTGGAATTCCAGCACTTTGGGAGGCCGAGGCAGGTGGATCATGAGGTCAGGAGATCTAGACCATCCTGGCTAACACGGTGAAACCCCAACTCTACTAAAAATACAAAAAATTAGCCAGGCGTGGTGGCGGGCGCCTGTAGTCCCAGCTACTCAGGAGGCTGAGGCAGGAGAATGGCATGAACCCAGGAGGCAGAGCTTGCAGTGAGCCGAGATTGAGCCACTGCACTCCAGCCTGGGCGACAGAGCGAGACTCTGTCTCAAAAAAAACAAAAAGAAAGAAAAAAAAAAGAAAACCCCATCATCTCAGCCCAAAATCTCCTTAAGCTGATAAGCAACTGCAGTAAAGTCTCAGGATACAAAATCAATGTGCAAAAATCACAAGCATTCCTACACGCCCATAATAGACAAACAGAGAGCCAAATCATGAGTGAACTCCCATTCACAATAGCTACAAAGAGAATAAAATACCTAGAAATACAACTTGCAAGGGATGTGAAGGACCTCTTCAAGGAGAACTACAAACCACTGCTCAAGGAAATAAAAGAGGACACAAACAAATGGAAAAACATTCCATGCTCATGGATTGGAAGAATCAATATCGTGAAAATGGTCATATTGCCCAAGGTAATTTATAGATTCAGTGCCATGCCCATCAAGCTACCATTGACTTTCTTCACAGAATTAGAAAAAACTACTTTAAATTTCATATGGAACCAAAAAAAAGCCTGTATAGCCATGACAATCCTAAGCAAAAAGAACAAAGCTGGAGGTATCACACTATCTGATTTCAAACTATACTACAAGGCTACAGTAACCAAAACAGCATGGTACTGGTGCCAAAACAGATATATAGACCAATGGAACAGAACAGAGGCCTCAGAAATAACACCACATATCTACAACCATCTAATCTTTGACAAACCTGACAAAAACAAGAAATGGGGAAAGGATTCCCTATTTAATAAATGGTGTTGGGAAAACTGGCTAGCCATATGCAGAAAACTGAAACTGGACCCGTTCTTTACACCTTATACAAAAATTAACGCATGATGAATTAAAGACTTAAATGTACAACCAAAAACCATAAAAACCCTAGAAGAAAACCTAGGCAATGCCATCCAGGACACAGGCATGGGCAAAGACTTCATGACTAAAACACCAAAAGCAATGGCAACAAAAGCCAAAATTGACAAATGGGATGTAATTAAACTAAAGAGCTTCTACACAGCAAAAGAAACTATCATCAGAGTGAACAGGCAACCTACAGCATGGGAGAGAACTTTTGCAATCTATTCATCTGACAAAGGGCTAATATCCAGAATCTACAAAGATCTTAAGCAAATTTACAAGAAAAAACAAACAACTCCATCAAAAAGTGGGCAAAGGATATAAACAGACACTTCTCAAAAGAAGACATTTATGCAGCCAACAAACATATGAAAAAAAGCTCATCATCACTGGTCATTAGAGAAATGCAAACCAAAACCACAATGAGATACCATCTCATGCCAGTTAGAATGGCGATCATTAAAAAGTAAGGAAACAACAAATGCTGGAGAGGATGTGGAGAAATAGGAATGCTTTTATACCGTTGGTGGGAGTGTACATTAGTTCAACCACTGTGGAAGACGGTGTGCTGTTTCCTCAAGGATCTAGAACCAGAAATACCATTTGACCCAGCAATCCCATTACTGGGTATATACCCAAAGGATTATAAATCATTCTACTATAAAGACACATACACACGTATGTTTATTGCAGCACTGTTCACAATAGCAAAGACTTGGAACCAACCCAAATGCCCATCAATGATAGACTGGATAAAGAAAATGTGGCACATATATACCATGGAATGCTATGCAGCCATAAAAAAGGATGAGTTCATGTCCTTTGTGGGGACATGGATGAAGCTAGAAACCATCATTCTCTGCAAACTAACATGGGAACAGAAAACCAAACACCGCATATTGTCACTCACAAGTGGGAGTTGAACAATGAGAATACATGAACACAAGGAGGGGAACATCACACACCAGGGCCTGTCGGGGGTTGGAGGGCTAGAGAAGGGATAACATTAGGAGAAATACCTAATGTAGATGACGGGTTGATGGGTGCAGCAAACCACCATGGCACGTGTATACTTATGTAACAAACCTGCACATTCTTCACGTTTCCCAGAACTTAAAGTAAAAAAAAAAAAAAAAAAAATTTTTAAAAGAACTAAAGGCCAGGCACGGTGGCTCACGGCTGTAATCCCAGCATTTTGGGAGGCCAAGGCAGGTGGATCACGAGGTCAGGAGATTGAGACCATCCTGGCTAACACAGTGAAATCCCATCTCTACTAAAAATACAAAAACAAAATTATCTGGGCTTGGTGGCGGGCGCCTGTAGTCCCAGCTACTCAGGAGGCTGAGGTGAGAGAATGGCGTGAACCCAGGAGGCAGAGCTTGCAGTGAGCCGAGATCGCACCACTGCACTCTGGTCTGGGCAACAGAGTGAGACTCCATCTCAAAAAAAAAAAAAAAAACTAAAAAAGAGAAGAAGTATATGAAGTATATGTGACATGCTTTCTCTCAAGGATCTTCAGTCTAATAGAGAAAACACTTCTATACCAATAATTTCTACACATTATATAGAAACTGGCAGTATGACACAAACAAAATTGTACAGGAGTTTGGAGAAAGGAGAGATCACTCTAGACCATGGTTTGGCAAGCTATGCTCCATAAGCCAAATTCATCCTGTGGTCTGTTTTGAATGATCTACAAGCTAAGGATCATTTTAATATTTTCATTTAAAAAGAAGAAAGAATACAGAGATTATATGCAGCCTGCACAGCCTAACATATTTACTATATGTTCCTTTACATAAAAAGTTTGTAGACGCCTGTTCCAGAATTGAGTGAACAAAGAAGGCTTTGCAGAAGGCACATTTGATCTGGACATTTAATTGAGGGACACAGATGGGATTTGGGAAGGGCACTTGGAAAAGCAGGAGTGTCTTGGCTAAAAGCCCAGGGGGCAGTGGACTTTAGAGCACATTTGAAGAATAGTGGTGACAAATCCCATTTGACAAGGCTATGAGGTTTATGAAGGGGAGAAGTGAAAGAGAAGTCTGGAAAGACTGTCTGTGGTGCCAGGCTAAAGAAGTTTGCTATGCATGTAGTAACTGAGGGCATAATAGGTGCCAGAAAGAATTTTATGGAGTTTTTGCAAAGCCCTCTAATGATGACAGTGAAGATGATTTTTCATAGTAGAATATTATAGAAGCACAATTTTTATGACAATTAGCCAGGGATGTATCCCATGCTTTATTCTGGCCACCAAATAATGTATAACGGTGATGTATATTCTCTTAACTTCAGCCTAAGTCAAATTGAAACTCCTAAATTTGTGCTTAAAGTTGCTTTATTATTGCTCATCTCCTCAACCATCTAGCCCCCTGAAAATGTTATTTCAAATGGGATTTCAGACAGACCCTCCAGTGTAGCTTTGTTTCCCATGACACTGTGTTATTAATGCATGACACTATATTATTAATAATATTCACCAACAAGTCTCAGACCTGCTATTTCATCCTCATTTAGTAGCAATCTCCAGCAATCAAATAATTGTGCTTGTCTGTCTGGCCCAGGCACAAGATGCACTTACATAGATTGTTCTGTTGGTCAGTTCCATTCGCTGACAGCTCAGCAGGGAGAGCTCAATTTATTTAACACATAAAGCTGCTACATATAATTGGAACCCAGGCTAAGGAAGGAGAAAAAAAGACTGAGGAAGGCAATGGGCAAAGGCATGCTAAGATGGAACGAAATGGAGGGTCAGTTGAGGAATCTCCATTTTGGAAAGGCACTTAAGCTACCCCAATTTTCAAGTTTTCTCTGAAATCCACAGTGTCTCAATTTTCTTTCCTCACTGCTTGAGAAAAGAGCAAAGCCTTTATCCTGAAATATATGTTTCCTGGATGCTGTCTTTCTGATCAAACACATTGCAGTTCTCTCACTGGTCCACCACCCACATGCTCTAGACTTACACACACACACACACACACACACGTCTTTGTAATTAGAAAGGAAAGCAGGAACTCAGTCTAAAACAGATGCAGGCTGGGCATGGTGGTTCATGCCTGTAATACCAACACTTTGGGAGGCCAAGGTCCAAGGATCACTTGAGGCTAAGAGTTCCAGACCAACCTGGACAACATAGTAAGACATCATCACTACAAAAAAAAAATTTTTTAATTAGTTGTGTGTGGGGGCACATACCTATAGTCCCTACTACTCAGCAGGTTAAGGCAGGAGGATTCCTTGAGCCCAGGAGTTCGAGGCTGCAGTAAGCTATGATTGTACCACTGCACTCCAGCCTGGGTGATGCAAGCCTAAGTCTCAAAAAAAATACAATAAAATAAAACAGATGCAGTGAGAGAAAAATGAAGCAAATTGAGAAAAGGGGTGAGAAAATCGCAGGAGAAACAGTTATAAATTATTTTATAATATCCACAGGGCAGAGCAGGGTCACCTGACTTGGATGCAGATGAGGCCAGCTGGAAGAAAAAGTGATTGGACCATGGGTGTTCCCTTCTGGCTTCCCAGCATCCCCTCTTCTTTCCCAGTGTCTTGGGTCCTCACATCATTCCTACTTGGGCCTGTCCTCAACCCCTCTTGCTCTAAATATCTTCTCCTTCCTTCTTTTCTTTTTTTGCACTCCAATTAAAATCTTCCTTTGACTAGTTATTAATACCAAAATGATCTCTTAAAACACTGCGTAGAGGAGTCTGTTGATCATATCTCAGTCTGATCATTCACCAAGAATTTCACATTCAGACAGGAGACATAAGATGAATTCCTAATGGTAGTGTAAACCAAAAGGTATCTGAGACATGTCTCAATCAATTTAGAAGTTTATTTTGCTAAGGTTAAGGACATGCCTGGAAGAAATAAACACAGAATCACAGAAACAGTCTGTGGTCTACGCCGTCCTTCAAAGATAATTTTGAGGGCTTCAATATTTAAAGGAGAAACATGGGCTGGAGGGGAAAGAGGGAAAGTATGGTAATCCACATGTTGCAAGAGAAAAAGGGCAGGCAAGAGAATAGTCAATAATGCATTTGTCTCATGCTCAGTTAACCAACACTTTGCAGAAGATAAGGTGAACATAGAGGAGCTACCTACGGAGATATTTAACCTTGTATCTGTAGCTATCTGCTTAGGAAGAAAAGGAAAGTCAGCTTTTTGCATTAGTCAGCTTTCAGCTTCATTTTTTTTCTTTTGGAGTAGTGAATTGGGGTCCCATATTTTTATTTTCTTTTCACAGTAGATTGTCAGGAGATGGCAGGATCATTGAAAGAAAGGAAAGAAGGAAGAGACAAAAATGGGTGGAACAAAGAAGAAGGGAAAGGAAGGGAGTATCTACCAAGTGCCATTGAATTTTAGGCAAAGGGCTTTTCCATACAGCATTATGGGAACAGCTGCCTACACGAGATAGATCCCCTGGAATTAAATAGAAACTAATGAGGAATTCAGATGTCACTAATCCAGACCTCGAATAATCCCTAGAAAGAGTGGCAAGAAAACATAGGCAAAGACAATTGTAGGACCATCTCATTTTATGACCCTAACATTACACATATCTAGAAAGTGAACAGAAAGGCAAACAATTACTGGACTCTGTCAGGGCTTTGGAAAAGTCAGTCAACCAATCTGAGGCCCAGTTTCCTCATTTATAAAATAAAGCTGCTGGGGGAAATATGGTCTCTACATTTTCTTCTCATTCTTAAATTACATAATTCAATGAATTTTTCCAAATTTTCTCCTCTATAAGATCATTCCTATTCCTATAGTAGCTAAAAATGCTTTTCTTTCTCTTTTTTTTTTTTTTTTTTTTTTTGAGACGGAGTCTCCCTCTGTCGCGAGGCTGGAGTGCAGTGGTACAATCTCGGCTCACTGCAACCTCTGCCTCCCTGGTTCAAGCGATTCTCCTGCCTCAGCCTCCTGAGTAGCTGGGACTACAGGCACATGCCACCACACCCAGATAATTTTTGTATTTTTAGTAGAGTTGGGGTTTCACCGTGTTAACCAGGATGGTCTCAATCTCCTGACCTTGTGATCCGCCCGCCTCGGCCTCCCAAAGTGCTGGGATTACAGGTGTGAGCCACTGTGCCCAGCCAAAAGAGATTTCTTATAATCCATATCTCCACTCTCTCTCCTCCCATCCTCTTTTGAACCCACTCCAATCAGACTTTCATTCCCATCACACCACAGAAATTCTCATGAATATGATCTCTGATAGTCAATTATCAATTCTTTATTATTTGACTACTAGCAACATTTGTTTGTTTGCTTGTTTTGCTTTTTGGTTTCCAAAGGCTCTCCCTTAGAAGAATATTAGCAGCATTTGACACAGTTAATCACTCCTTCCTCCACTGAACACTTTCTTCACTTGGCTACCAAGACACCACACTTACCTGGTTTATGCCTACCCTTTTTCAGTCTATTAAATAATTTTCTCTTTTTTTCCTCATGTCCCCAGATTCCAAACACAGATGTATCCCAAAACACAGTTCTTATTCCTCTTCTTTCTGTCTCCACTCATGCAAAGGATGACTTTACCTGTTCCATGGGCCGATGACTCCCAAACCTCTCTTTTGACACCAGAGTTGTATGTCCAACTGCCTATTGGACAGCACTACTTGGATATCTCATTGGCATTTCAAACTTAACATGGCAAAAGCCTTCACTTCCTGCTTGCTCTTCCTGAAATTTTTCTAGTCCCATTCAGTGGCAAATCCATCCTTCCAGCTGCTAAAGCCTCAAGCTTTGGAGTCACTCTTGACTTCTTTCTTTCTCTCACACACTATATCTCATCCATCAGCAAATTTTTTCAGCTATACCTTAAATATATAAGCAGGACACCAGCCACTTCACTCTACTACCACTGCTACCATCATTTCTCATTTGAATTATTGCAACGGCCTCTTATTACAGTCATCATCAAACTGGGCTCAGTGGCTCATGCCTGTAGTCCCAGTAACTTGGGAAGCTAAGAAGGGAGGATCACTTGATGCCAGGAGTTAGAGGCTGCAGTGAGCCATGATCATGCCACTGCACTTCAGCCTGGGGAACAGGGTAAGACTTCGACTCAAAAAAAAATAGCATAAAAATAACAGTTACTACTCATGTTGGAAACAGATGGTACACTGCCTTAGTCTGTGCCGCTATAACAAAATACCATAAACTGGCAGCTTATAAACAACAGAAATTTGTTTCTCAGTGTTCTGGAAAGCTGGGAAGTCTGAGTGAGGTCCTGACTGATTTGGTGTCTGCTGAAGGCCCATTTCTTCATAGACAGCCATCTTTTCACCCTTAAGTCCAAGACCAACGCAGAATGTGCGTCTGGTAAGGGCCCTTTCTGTTTCACAGACAGTTCCTTCTCACTGTGTTCTCACAGGGTGGAAGGGGCGAGGGTCTCTCGTGCCTCTTTATGAAGGCGCTAATCTGATTCACAAGGGCTCTACCATTATGATCTAATCACTTCCCAAAGGCCCCATCTCCTTATACCATCGCATTGGTTATTAGCTTTGAACGTATTAATTTGGGGGAAGACAAACATTCAGACCACAGCCAAATGGAGAGTTTAATAAGAGGACTGTTTACAAAGATGTGGACAGGATTAAGGGAAACTGGCACAAAATGTTCAAGTGCCCTGTGCCTAGCAAGCACGGGCCAGTAGCAAAGGCATGACTACCCTTAAATCTGAAGGAGCAACAGGCAGGAATAATGACCAGAACACATGCACACAACAGGAGCTGTATTCTTCAGCAGACCAATTCAGTCAGCCTACAACAATCACCAGAAGGTGAGAGGTAGAAATAAAAACCATGAATTCACTTTTCTCCTGCCTTCTGATCTCCTGATAACAGACCTAAATGAACCCTAAGCCAGAAAACGAGAGAGCTGCTCATGGATACAGTTCATTAAGGTCACCCTCCTAAACTTTCTGCTCCTCTGGAGCACAGAGCAGGAAAAAAAGGTAGAGAGAGGATCTGGGGAAAAGCAAAATACATCCAGCAATATAGCAAAGCAATATAGCAATATAGTGAAGTAAATGTTAGTTTCGGTGCAGCGCACCAGCATGGCACATGTATACATATATAACTTACCTGCACGTTGCGCACATGTACCATAGAGCCTAAAGTATAATAATAATAATAATAAAAATAATAATAAAAAGAAAAAGAAAAAAAAAAAAAAAGAAATATCTAGGAAGACCAGACACAAAATTCCAGTGAAGTACTTTACAAATGGGCCGAGAGCTTCCAGTGTACCTGGCACCACACCAGGAATTTTAATGCGCCATCTCAACAACACGACTGAGTTAGACAAGCACCATGCAATAGATATATAATGCGAAGCATGTATTTAACTTACAATTTCCTGGGAGCCACGTTTAAGGAAGTAAAAAGAATACAGGTCAGATTAATTTTAATAACATTTGTTTAACCTAGTGTATTGAAAATACTGTCATATCAACTGTAGTATAAAAAAAAGGTTGAGATATTCCCATCCTTCTTTCTGTACAAAGTCCTTGAAATCAGGTGTGTATTTTACATTTCTAGCACATTGCAATTCAGACACTAAAGTTCCGTCGGAAATACTTGATCTGCATTTAGAATTCATAAAATTTATGGTTGAAAAAGCAGACCCACATGCCGAGGCTGTTCTAAACATACTTAAAAGCATTTCAGTGTTTAAGGTTATGCTTTATTAATTAAAATAAAAAATGGACTTTCTGAAAAAAAAAAAAAGTTTCACAGGGTGAAATGAAACAATCTATGTAAAGCATTTAGTACAATGTCTGGCACATGGCTTTTAGTTGGTGGGGGAACCCCTTATTTGCCTGACATTATAGTTCCAAATGTGGATTTTTGCAGTGATAATTTCCAAACTTTAGGTGATGACCAATTAGTGGGCTGTGAGTTTAGTAGGTTTTCTAGCACTTATTTTTTTAAGAAACAGAAAAGACCAGCATGCATTTCATGAAGTAAGGATAAGTATTATCTCATAAATAAATTTCTACTATGTATATCTGTGCGTGCAAGTATGTATTTGCTCCTTGGGTGACAGTGTAAAATATATTTCTTACTAAGGATGACAGTCAAAAAATGTTTGAAAGCCACAGTGCAAGAACACTCTTAGCTACCGCTCTCAACTCTCACTTATTTCTTCCCAAGGAGAAGTGACTTACCTGATATAAAAATTTGGGATGAGAAACTAAGAAGATGTGCTTGAGTCCTTTCTCATTCTTTTGTCCCTATCCCCTCTTTTGTCTTTTATTACTTTCTATAGTAAACTAAATAATGTGTTCCAAAGATTTCAGGTCCTAATCCTTGGAACCTGTGAATGTTACCTTATATGGCAAAGTCTTGGAAACTATGATTAAGTTAAGGATCTTGAGAAGGGGAGATTATCCTGGATTATCTGGGTAGCTGGTAAATGCAATTACATATCTCCTTTAAGAGGAAACCAGAAGGAGATTTTACAAACAGAAGAGAAAGACAATGTGAAGATGGAGAAGTTGGAGCAGAGTGAGATTTCAAGATGCTGGCTTACAAGACTGCAGTGATTCAGTCACAAGTCAAGGAATGCGGGCAGTCACCAGAAGCTAGAAGAAATGAGGAATGATTATCCATTCATCAGTCAATGGACATTTAAAAAGATTACTTTTCAAGGCTGTTTCTAGGATCTTGGCAGGTAGGTAAGAGGCAACCAGACTTAAGATTCATGAATGAAGAAGTATCATGAGAATGAGGAAGGCTTCTATACTCCAATTTGCACTCTGACTTCCCTCATAATAATAGCCCCACACTGAGTGATAACCATATGCAGAACACAATATGTGCATAATCTCTATGTTCACAAATACTCGGCAAGGTAGTTATCATTACCTTCATTTTACAAATGAGGAAGAAACTCAATCAGAAATAACTTGTCCAAGTCACAGTATTAGTAAGTGACAGAGCCAGGTTACCTCCAGTTTGATCTGCCACCAAAAACAGAGCTATTTCCAGCTCAACAAAATGTCTTGCTGTGTTGCTACTCCCAATTTCCTGAGTCTGGGCTTCTGTAAAGTCTCAAAGCTAATTAGAGTCTATTGTAAATCTATTCCTCCAGAAAACTGCACTACACAGTTTGTACATACCAAAAATATGCATAATAAATTTTTCCAGATAGCATTCTAGCTTGTTAATGCCAATTTGGTCCCAAGGTCTTATGCCTCACTTGATTATTTATTTTGTAATTGTTGGGTAAAAACCAGATAAAAGAGAGGCAAAAGGGGAAGTTATAAACTTAATGCTAGTGTCTTAGTGCTGGATGTCACCTTAAATCATGTGTTGACAATAAATTACATCACAAAAACCTTAGAGCTAGAAGAGCTCTTGGATTATCAAATGCAAACTGTTTTTACAGACGAGGAAAACAAACCCAAAAATTTTGCATATTTGTTTAATAACTAACCAACTCATCAAAGCAGAATTGCATTGCAATGTAAACGGATATTTAACACTCTGTAAATTCTGAGTGGGAAGTAACTCCAAACTTATTTTGATCATGCAAACATTGCATTGTAAAATTCCATTATTGTCTCCATTATTTTTCTCTTCTCAAGCATTTATGTAGGGATGTATGAAACTGATGTCCACGTAAGGGCAAAATCCAGCCCTACTTTTTATTTCGGGTGAGGAGGAAAACTTTTAAATAGCCCTTTTCAGTTGTAGGATCTTGACATTCCATGTTCAGAATATGAACTGTCTTTAATCCCATTCTACAAAACGAAAACCCAAACATTCACAAAGTCTTGTCAAGTCACATCCTTAAATGAAGTTCTTTTACATTAAAAAATGCTACCGAGCAACCCCTGAAACACAGTGTGGTTGGTTTCATTTGTTTTTCTGGGCATCTCGTTTCCTACACTGGGTTACAACATATTTGTTTGGGTTCGTGGTGGGAATCTGTCACAGCATGTTTAACTACATTCATTACCCTTGACAATTATTAACATAAAATAAAGGCAAAACGAGGTGCTAAGATGTAGGGGGAAAAAATCGTTCTGAGTAAGGCTGCCCATGCCCTTCCCTGCAAGAATTTCCAAATACCCACCGCCCAGGAGCAAAGGACAGAAAACACAGAGAAGCCCCACCCCTACACCTAGAAATAAAGAGATCCGCCCACCCTTCAACCAACCCGAAGTCGCTTTCTCCGTTCTGTCCACTGCTTGAGCGACTTTCCTTCTCCTCCGCGTCCCCTTTTACGACAGTTTTCCGGCCTAGTTTGCGGCTGCTCCTGACGTGTTGCGTAGGGCGCCTGTGCTTGGGTGGTTTGTGCTTGAGGTTGAGGGTTGCGTCGCTGTCTGGTAAAGGCGTGCGAGTGCTGGCCGCGGCCTCTGAGCTGGGATGAGCCGTGCTCCCGGTGGAAGCAAGGGAGCCCAGCCGGAGCCATGGTGAGTGCGGCCTTCCGGTCTTCTTGGCGACCTCCGGCCCGGGCCTCAACCTCAGCTCCCGGCCTCGGAGGTGTGGAGTTGAAGTTGTGCCCCTTAGTGCGACTCTGGGCGGGAGGTTTCGGTTCTTGGGGAGTCACACTCACCAGGACACAACCCTGTTGGCTCGCTCTCTTGGGTCTTCGTGTTTTTACATCGTCTTTCTGCACGGTTCTCCAGCTTCTTGTCCGCACGGGCTCTGCAGGTGTTGCTTGCCTGGAACTCCTGTAAGGTCAGAGGCTGTCATGGACTCGGAGATTAGTGGAAACGTATTTGATTATAAGTGCCCTTGCCCTAACACATCTTCACAGCACTGGCTCCACTTTGCTATATCCTTCTCTTTGGCTTTTGCTGACAGATGTCTTCTCCATGCTTCCTGAACATATTTGGGCCTGTCTTGTTAGGAAACAACAGGGCAGTGCCAAAGGTATTAGTCTCCTAGTTTAGCCCACGTTTAGCCTCGAAAATGCGTTGTTAGAATTTTACAGGAGCCGTCTGTAAACAGTTTTTCCTTCTCTAGCGGAAACTTTATTTCCACTTTTTTTTTTTTTTTTGAGACGGAGTCTTGCTCTGTCGCCCAGGCTGGAGTGCAGTGGCACGATTTTGGCTCACTACAAGCTCCGCCTCCCGGGTTCGCCATTCTCCTGCCTCAGCCTCCCGAGTAGCTGGGATTACAGGCGCCCGCCACCACGCCCAGCTAATTTTTTTTTTTTTTTTGTATTTTTAGTAGAGACGGAGTTTCACCCTGTTAGCCAGGATGGTCTCGATCTCCCGACCTAGTGATCCACCCGCCTCGCCTCCCAAAATGCTGGAATTACAGGCGTGAGCCACCGCGCCTGGCCTATTTCCACTACTTTTGATTGAACTTTAATGTGACCTAATTTGTCCGGTGATGAAAGTTTTCAAAGGGAGGGAATCATCTTTTTCACTGTTGTAGAGAGAAATAACCTAGTTGAACTTGCCCTGTTTCCCATAGTAATGAATCCTGTAACTTTAATGCATTCAGTATAACAGATGCAGTAGTTTTAAAGATTACTGGACAGAGTATTTCCGCCTTAAAAGTTGTTTCTCCGCCAGGCATGGTGGCTTATGCCTATAATCTTAGCACTTTGGGAGGCCAAGGTGGGAGGATTGCTTGAGGCCAGGAGTTCAAGACCAGCCTAAGCAACATAGCAAGACTCCATCTCTTAAAAAAAAAAAAAAAAAGTTGTTTCTCCTATTAAAATGCAGTTTGTAATGAGTTGGGGATGGAAGAATGGGCAAAATGAGAAAGGGTGGAAATTAGATAAGTAAATATTTACTCTTCTCCCCCTTACCAGGCCAGTACAGTGGTAGCAGTTGGACTGACCATTGCTGCTGCAGGATTTGCAGGTTTGTTCATGGTTTGGGGGTGGAAGTGAAGTCGGGAAGACTGGAGATTTAGTTTACTTATTCTGTTGCTTTTGGTTTTAGGCCGTTACGTTTTGCAAGCCATGAAGCATATGGAGCCTCAAGTAAAACAAGTTTTTCAAAGCCTACCAAAATCTGTAAGACTTAACACTTTTGCTAATTCTTTGCTGCTTCTATTTGAAACCTAGAGGCACACTTAAGGAAGGGTAAATTTCCAAATATCCATGAAGTTCTAAGTGATTGCTTTGGACCCATTCTCCTGCTTCCCGCAAGTAGAGTGTAGAAGTTCTGAACTTTGTAATGGTGCTACCCTGAAACATCAGATGTTATATGTGACAAAGTTGGATGGGGTTTTGACAATTCTAGTACCCTACTAGACCCAAGTTTCTTGTGAAATAATCACTTTTTCACATACCATCACCTTCAGCATCATCTGTACATATTCTTGTTTTCCTTCATCTGCTCTGCATCGCACACACAGAGGTATATGATTCTAAAGTGATCCGATCTTACCATGTGGCCCTGGCACTCCCAAACATCATACATAGGTAGCACTCTAGTTAATTAGGCTGTAGGGTTTGGCTTGATGTTACAGTGATACCCTCTGTGATCATCTGTTGAATATTTATGTTGTGATTAAGTGTAACAGAATAGAGTAATTGTAGGCTTTACCAATATGATTTCTGACATGGCAAGGTCAGAGGACCTAATAGTGGTATTTTCTGTATATATTTCTTAAAGTATAAACATCTTAAAGATGTTTCAAATACCGTTGAACCTCTTGTCTCAAAAGACTTCCAGATCCTGTTCTTGAGCCACTTCTTGCAGATTTTTGTCTAGAATATGGCTAATTTGGAACGATCTTTCCTTTACTCCTGGAAGACCTGGCTTTCAGACACTGTTTTTTTGTCTTATATTTCCAAGATAGTTCATATTGGCTGGAAAAAAATGAATCTGTTTAATGATCATTAAAATACTACTCATTGCTACTTATTTATAAACTTTATTTAGCTTTAGCTAAAATACCTCGGGAATTGCACTTAAAGTCCTCTGAAATGTCTTAGTTTTTCTTAGTTCTGTGAATATTTCCAGACTTCTTTTTTAAAGCAACTTTATTAACCTTTCTTTACAAATGCATTTCTTCTTTCAGGCCTTCAGTGGTGGCTATTATAGAGGTGGGTTTGAACCCAAAATGACAAAACGGGAAGCAGCATTAATACTAGGTGTAAGGTAAAATAATCTCTAATACTTTTAGCATTTTTCTACCACTGTAGAGCCATGAGGAAATATAAGAAAGACCTTCTCTCCTTTAATAGGAGAGGGTCATGGGGGATTTTGTCCTAGGAAGATTGATATTACCAATTCTAATCAGTGAAACTGTACTGTTCCTTCATGTTATTTTTAAGATATAAACAGTCCTTCAAATGAGAAGGCACACTAGCACTTAAGCACTTTTTCTTTTTTCCTAGAGTGTTTGCTAAAACACAGGCACTTTTTCATTTATTGAAAGATAGACTCCTCAGCAGATTATCACAGTGTTCAGTGTTGTTCTCTGTAACTGACATTTTTTTTGTGGTGAAATTCTGCCTTCAACCGGGCGCGGTGACTCACGTCTGTAATCCCAGCACTTTGGGAGGCCAAGGCCGGTGGATTACTTGAGGTCAGGAGTTCAAGACCAGCCTGGCAAACATGGTGAAACCCCGTCTCTACTAAAAATACAAAAATTAGCCAGGCGTAATCCCAGCTACACCTGTAATCAAGACCAGCCTGGCAAACATGGTGAAACCCTGTCTCTACTAAAAATACAAAAATTAGCCAGGTGTAATCCCAGCTACTCGGAAGGCTGAGGCAGGAGAATCGCTTGAACCCGGGAGGCCGAGGTTGCAGTGAACCAAGATCAAGCCACTGCACTTCAGCCTAGGGGACAGAGTGAGACTGTCTCAAAAAAAAAAAAAGAAAAACTCTGCCTTCTTCATTTTCAAATCCTTAAACATGCTTTTCTTATCAATAAAAGGACTGTTGTAATGAGTATTGCAAGTTCAACACATTTTTGAGAGTGCCTTTTCTAAGGAGTTTAGTTTCCCAATTTAGGATACGCATTGGGTGTGTTGAGGTTTCTAAACAGCTTTTCATACTGTTGTGTTAATTTACTACAGTTTCACAATGTCTTTAATTGGCCTTTATGTAGTTTTTTGATGTGACGCAGAAGTAGGATGAAGTAAATACCATTTCTTTTTTTAATTAGCCCTACTGCCAATAAAGGGAAAATAAGAGATGCTCATCGACGAATTATGCTTTTAAATCATCCTGACAAAGGTAAGTAGTCATTAAATTCTCGTTGATGTTGTTGGTGTGACTAATAGTTTATTAATGGGATAATTTTATCTCAAATTCCTGGCTATTAGAAGGGAAACACTTAAATCTGTGTGTAAGTCCTGTCTCCTAGGCTGGAGCCATATATTTTTGGTGTCTTAAAAGAAACTGAGTGAAAACTTTACTTACAGAATGAGCAGATGTAAGTGCTACTATTACTATGTTTTGTGGGTTTTTCTGGCCTACATTTATTATAATTAAAACGTTAAATTTTGTAAAACTAAAATGTAATTTTTCCTTATCCATTTTAGATACCTTGAAACGGAGATTACCTAGATAGAAACTTATGGGATTTATTTATTCGTTTCTGATACACTTCTATGCAGCTTTGGCTGGCTGTGTTGAAGGAAAGCAAGAATTTCTTTGAATACCAAAAAATAGACCATAGAATTCATGTTCTAGTGTTTGTATCCTTTTACTTAACAGGAGAGGGCTTTCATTAATAAAAAGGGTTTTGACATTTTAAACAGGGTTATAATTGTTTGATATCTACTTCACAGTATCTTTTATGAAATTTAGCTTGTATTATATGGAGGGCTTCTGATTCAGTAGGTCGGCAGTGGAGCCCCATAAATACGCATTTATACTCAATTTCCTGTTATTTCTTGCTGGTCTTAGGACCATACTTTGAGAATCACTCCTCCAGCAGATTCATAGGAAAGCAGCTGTAGATGACATTGTGAAGGGACAGTAGATAATAGGAAAAGAAAAACTGGACAGAAAAAGGATGTAAAGCAAACTGGGATCTTTCCAGTAAACAGCTCAGAAGCCTCTGAGAATATCACAGTATTAAAATAACATGGTATAATTGATGTTCATTTATGACCTGTAATCATGAATAGGCTAACACCAGTTCAAAGGCATATATATATATGTATCTAATATATATGATAGAAATCCTATTTCTATCAGTTTAAGCTTTCTAAAAAGGTGTTATTTTTGTAGAAATCTCTCCCACGTAAATTACTTCATTTCTCATTGGTCACATATATTACCATATATCTGGTCATCCAGTTGCAGTGTCAGGGTTATTTTTTAAAAAATAAAACACTGTTTCTGCTAAATCTCCCTCAGATAAGCATTGGAGTCATTGAAACAAGAGTAGCTTTTTACCAAGCAGAAATTGAGAATCCATATTGTAACTGTTCTTTTTTCTTTCTTCCTATAGGAGGATCTCCTTATATAGCAGCCAAAATCAATGAAGCTAAAGATTTACTAGAAGGTCAAGCTAAAAAATGAAGTAAATGTGTGATGAATTTTAAGTTCATATTAGTTTATGTATATGAGTACTAAGTTTTTATAATAAAATGCCTCAGAGCTACAATTTTAAAAAGTGATTTAGCACAAGCTAAATCTCAAAGCCTTGGTATAATTTTCTTGTTTAAATTTGGGGATTTTAAATCAGATTATAGTTTAGAATATTTGCATATTAATTATGGGCAAGCACACACCATCTGAATAGAAATATTGTTCATTACTTATTTAGCAGATAATTTGGGACCTATGTCTACTTTTCAAGGCAAAGTGAAGATGACAGTCCTTGCTTTCAGGGAGCCCCCACTTTAATGGGAGACTGATAAACTGGTAATTAGACTATGTGATAAATAGTATGATGGAAATTAGCTTAAGCTGTTTAAGTCGGGACTCTTATTCGGTGGAAAGGCTGTTCCAGGTACAGGCAACTGGCCTAGCAACTTGGATACTTGGAACCTTGTATGAAAAGTGAATTTAACCACAACTTAGACCTAAGAAATTGACCTAGGGGTGTGTGTGTGTGTATTCTATGTACATATAAACAATTTTTATTTCATGCATTAAAAATAGTATGATAAAGATTTCAGAGTACAGGTCTGGTACAATCACAGTTCATTGCAGCCTCAACCTCCTGGGTTTAAGCAGTCCTCCCGTCTCAGCCTCCCAAAATACTGGGATTACAGGCATGAGTATTTACATTGTATTCAGCTAGCCCCTTAAAGGTACTGACCATTTATAAATTATTCCTTCAGTTGCCTATTTCTTGACATAATCAAACTTCTGCAATTGTTGTGATTAAGCTTGTGATTAAGCTTAAACCCTGTTAGCAAAACTGAAAACTGAAATGTTCTCAATATCAACATATTTAATTTGGACTCTTTAGAATTTATACACTAATAAATTTAAATGACGTTTAAAGGCAAATTACTTACTGTTCATCTAACATAAAATATATAAGGATCTTAACCAGAGGACCTGTATAAAACATCTGGTATAAACTAGCATGTATTTCCCAACAGGAGTATTTCTTATGTGTAGCTCTAAGATGATAAGTTATACTACCTACCATCTAAACTTCCTTAAATCATCATAAGGTTCTTAATTATTGGAGGATACAAGGACTTTTGAGGTTAAAAAAATAGTGGAGGTAATATTTATCTGCCTTATAAAGATACATCTGCTCTTTGTGTTTTCTATCCTATACCCTTGTTTAAAATCTGATGGAGTCTGTTATGATTTAGTGTATGATGAAACACTAGCTTCTAAGGCTTTTATGCAGGATAAATTATTTCCAGGGACAAGGAGACATGAAGGTACAGCTGGTTCTTGTTTGTGGTAATTCTGTTCCTTAAGGTGGCTATGAACACTGAATTCGCAAATAAGGAACAAGTTCCTAAGAGAAATACAGATTCTGTGACTCTTTGGTCACACTATTGTCTGCCAGTCAGTATATAACTTGGTCGACCTGTTTCTGCTTGAAAACATTCTTTAGTATTTCATTAACTTTGAATTAACAGCCAACAGCACTATAACTCATGCTTGGCACATCACGGCCTTCTTTGCATTTAAGAACACTAGGTAGCACGCTTCACTACTGCTCTTAGGGAACCATCTTAAAACAGCAAAATCACCAACAAAAAGCACAAACATGAAACTTGGCACTAAATAGACCACAAAAAGGATACTTATGGTGTGAGAGCTTAAACAAGGTAGAGCATTGCCTTGTGCATATAAAGTGGTTTAAATTTTTTGTCACTCTGCAAATACTCACAAATGACCAGAAAAGGATATTGATTTCGGAGTTACAAATAAATTTTAGTGAGTAGGCAAATTCACAAATAAGGAATTCTACTAATAATGAGGATCAACTGTATTTTGGTTTACTAACCTTTTATTTCAGTCCATTGGACAAATCAAAAAATGTTTCTCTCAACAAGAGCTTTATGAAGAAATAAATAGTTGAGACTTCAAAGCAAATTTTTCAAAGACATATAGTGATAATATGCCGACAGGCAATGAAGCATTAACTCTAAAAAGGGAAATTTAACTTAATAGGTATAAATACTTTTGAGTGTTCAGTGCAAACAACATACCCGTTTTAAGACGTGTTAAGACGATGGAAACCACTTAAAAATAAAATAATACCAAGGAGCACAGCAGAGCACATTTTTTTCTTGCATAGTAATCAGTTTTATTTTCTCCAAGCTTACCTTAAGTAGAAGAATCCGTGTTTCATTGAAGGCTATTAGGCAAACTGAACATTTAAATGTCATCCATCCGAGGGCTCTAGATGATGGTAGGTGATTGATACAAATACGATCCATAAAAAAACTTTTATCTTTTACTGGTATTTTCTTACAAAATACTTGATCTGTAACATTTGAGTACTTACAGTGTACTAGCACTGTACACTTACAGTGTACTAGCACTGTGCTAAGTATTCCCATCTCAGTAGACTAGTTATTATTCCTCACATTTTACACGTGAGGAAATGAAGTTTATTTAGTAAGGTTAAGCAGCCAAGGCAACATGCTGAGAATGGCTGATCTTTCTCAGATCCTGAGTTCCATTCTCTTAACTTTTTGTACTATGGCCTTCACAGTTCTGATAACCTAAGCATGTTTTCCTTGATGGTACTGAGATGTGAGTCTAGTACTTATCTCTACAGATCTAGCTTAGGGCCTTTGTCTTTACTCATTGGTGCTTCCAGATATATTTTAAAGAAGGCGGCATGATTAAACACACTTAGGGAATGAGAGGTAGGTTGCAAGTTAAACTTCTGCAGAAGCCCGGTAAATCTGAGCCTTGAGGCTTCAGCTTTCTCTGTAACAGGGAAAGATACATGACCAACTTGAAATTGTGAGGATTCCTCCACATTTTATGGCTTGGGAAACAGAAGTCCAGAGCAAATGGTCTTTTTTCTAAGGTCCCACGGCTAGTGAAACTAAAATTAGGTCCTGGGTGTCTTCTCCAATTCGCTGTTCATATTAGTCCTCATTAGAAGTTTGTGGGGAATTCCTATCTATAGCCTTCATATTAGACCTCAATATCAGAGATTTTTGTGAGTCACTTAGCCTCTTCCCTTGCCTTTACTGGCCATCTGGGTTGACATTATTAGAAATGAGTCCTAAGGTGCTATATAAAAACTGCTTTGTTGGTAAGAAGTGAGCTATAATGGGTTGTCCTGGAAGTTAACTCTTTCTCCACCTTTAGTTTTAAGCAAGTTCTCTTACCATCAAGTATTTTCCAAATGATGAGAGTACTTATGGAAACATTTAAATGGAAAACCAATGAGAACTCAGAAAAATTAGGGAACTAGCTTCTTAATATATTGCCACACTGAAAGCTGTATAAATTCAGTATACTGAATATATATGCCCTCCCATAAAGAAAACCTAGTATCAGAAATGTTTAAAAATAAAATTTCACGCAGGCATAATGCTTCATTTAAAGGGTTAGTGGGGTTTTAGGTTAGAATGCAGAGTTCTGTTTCAATCATGAGAAATTGTATAAGGCATCTTTCTGTTGACAGCGACCTAAAAAAAAAGGTGGTTTTGCAGTTCAGAAGCTTGTAGTAGGTTCACATTCAGCGCACATGAGCCTCCAAACATGTTAAATCTGATGAAAATTTAGAACATGAATCAACAATGTCAGAGAACAGACTAAGCTTAAAAAAAAAAACCCTGTAAATTTTTATGTAAACAAAGTAAAAAAAAATTACAATGTAGAATGCTCTCCTAGGTTTTTGGTTATGTAAAGTATCCTGGAATGAGTAACCTTGAGTACCAGTTAACTTGAATGACCTAAGCTCTGGTTTTAGTTTTTGGACTGCTGTACAGTGTGCTGTTTATCAGCTTAGAGCCAACTACTGCCTTAGCAACAAGATATATATAGGAAGAGCTTCTATCCTGTGTCACCTATTATTCCTGACCCAATAATAGAACAGTCCAGTGATATGGGATAATCTGTATGGTTAACATTTACTAACACCTTACAGCAGTTTCAGTTAATGAAATTTCAAATATGTGTTTACATTTTTCTTTACAACCTGAAGACAGCCAAGTTAGCTGAAAAAGGAAGACTAGAGGTTGAAATGTAAGCAACCAATCAACAAGTATAAATTGTTTATCTAGAAAAACTATTAGAAAATATTTTTAATGAAAATGGTCTCTAAAACTAGAAAATTAGTATGTACATTTTACAGTTAATCCAATTAAGAGGGTACAAAGGGGTAAAAAAAAACTTTCCCAAAAAAAAAAAAAAAAACCCAATCACTGAAATACAAAGAAATTCAAGAAGCTAGTAAGTAGCATACTTAATAGTGGGCTGTAAGACTTGTGAAAAATTACTTTGTCCTTGTTTGGAATATCTTATAGATTGCATTCAGCATAGTTGAAAATGTCTGGGATGGATACATATGTAAAACAAACGCCACTTAAATTCGGCATACTCCTTATGAGAATACTTGGGCATTTGGTTAGGTGTTGCCCAGGGTCTGACACGTGACTAGACTCAAATTACTATTGGAAGGGCCTTAAAGATACCAACTAGTCCAGCCCTCTCTGGCTGGATAAAATTGAAACCATAGAGAAAAAGTTAATAGAGCTAAAATAGTGGCTTCTAATTCTGTACCATTACCTAAAGCATCTTTTTGAATTATCAAAGGAAGAAATAAGCAAATGGACTGTGGGAAATCATCTTACAAAACTAGAGTATAGTTTTTCCAGGGGAATTTTTGTGTACCTTACCTCAGTACTGGAAATAATAGTACAGAAGATACACATGAATCTGAATGATATACTGATAAACTTTTTAAAAATTTGTAATTAGATTGAAGCATAAGAAATTGTTAATAGTTGATCATTTTTGAGCCTTACAAAAGTGGTAATTTCCTACTGTTCAATGTAATGGACTTAAATCAGTTTTAAGTTAACACCACGTGCTAACAGTCTGACTTTAGCAGATTGCAGTTACTGCTTTATTGCAAAAGCTCCTGAAATAAAACCCAAATACTATCAGAGATTAACATGGGTTATGAGCAACTACAGTCCATTCAAGTACACGTTCTAATAAAGAACTAAAATTTAAAAAAAAAATAAGGGGCTAGCAAATTCACTATAGCAGACAGATATTCTTATGAAAAAGCGTAAGTGATCCAAATCGTGTAGCAAAGACAGGAAGACTGAGACAATAACAAACATCCTTTTCTTTGAGATTTTTTGCCAAAACAGTAGAGTCACAGTTCAAATCCAAGTTCCTTGAAACCTTACAGAAGAAAATCCAGGTGTAATTTTCCTTTACTGCCATTCTTAACCACCAATCATCTGTCCCTGGACACAGCCTGTTTTCGATTTTTATCTGTCCTTAGGCAACAGCCTATGAGAACACTAGTTGGTTTGAGCCTCAAAAGCGTAAATCTGTTTGCAGAGGATACAAATGGTGCTGTTTCCCAATCCAAGATTTAGTTAACATACCAACTTTTATAAGACCCTCCTTAGGTTACAAAATGCTAGACACAGCTAACAGCAGCTACAAAAATACGTGACTTAGCACAACGGCAGTGGAACCCAGCATCATCTCAGGTAAGTTTCTATGAACTCACCAGTTTGATGTGCTGCTTCTAATTCCACATTAAAATACAAGATTATTTCAAAATAAAGATTTGTGTATTCCTATTACACTTTTGCCAATTATGTCTGAAGTGTTGAGACACCATTTTGCCTAAGTTGTAGCCCCCTTTATGGTTTAACAAAGGTGATGCCTAAAGCAAGAATCCTAGGCCTCCCAAAGCTTCAGGAAAAGCAGGTCATTTTTGCCATCATATAATCTCAGCTGTTACTTCATGATTCCATTCAGGTGTCATACATGAATTCACATATATATGCTGAAACATTGTTGGAACTGCACAAGATCTTCCAGAATACTTTTCCTTCTCTTTAAAGAGGGTCTCACTGGCCCAGAACTGAGTTCAAATGATGCTCCCACCTCAGGCTCCTGAGTAACTAGAACCAAAGACATAAGCTACCGCGCCAGGCTCCAGAATACATCTTTTGCTTAAGTGTCTGTTTAGTGTATACTGGCAAGTTCTTCCCATAGCAACATCTCATCTAACTAGGATAGCAGCCAAAAAGACGGACCCCTCTTAAATACATTTAGAAGGCTACCTGAATTAATGGCTACCCTTTGGGGAGTGGGCTCTCTTTAAAAAAAAAAAAAAATGCATATTTATCACAATTCTGCACTACCTGTATTTTTTAAAGGACAAGACATTGGGTTTAGTCATTTGTAATGAACTTAGTGTGGTTATTGCTAGAATGAAGAACTGGTTCAGCTATACTCACTCTTTAAGATTTTGTTTCTTCCATTCCCATTGAAACAATCTTTATGGAAAAGGGATGTTTAGTGTATCTGACTATTCTATGTGGGAGAAAATGAGAAGTCATTTTTTTTCTTTACCATATTTACCAATTTGGCATTAATTAAAATTCTTCTAATACCTTATAATTTTTAACCCAATTACGTAAGAGAACTGAGACAATTTAACCTGTTTCTAGCTTTGATCGATTTAAAAAAACACATTTGTGGGTAATTTTTTTAAATATCAGGACATGAAATTACTTGATACCTTTTATATATAAAGGACAGGAGTTGCACTATTCACACCTTACTTTAAAATTCTGTTACCAAGAACCAATCAGAAGGCCTCAGGAAAAAGCACTTAATACCAGCACATTTTAACCTTAATCAGAATAATTTGAGGGCTGGGGTTATATATACTGAGCTGGCAAATTTTGCATTTTTAACTATACCCTGAATTATCCTTCAGAGCATATAAATTAAAATCACATTTTTATGCACATAAAAAATTAACACAAACTATGCACACACAAAACACTTTTCATATGCCAAGTGATACAAAGGGCTGTCATTCTTGTTCAGTGTTCCATATAATATCGTGGAACAAAGCCTTCCCCTATGTCTAACAATTACTTGACTTGACCTCACAGTTAGCTGTACTAACTGTTGTACCATTGTTAAACTTCATGTCTTTATCTTCATAAAAATTAAGCTCTGGCTAAAATATATACATAAAGTTTAATAACTGATTTTTGGTCACTGGTATGAGAGCCTTCAAAATAAGTTGAGAATCAAGAAGCAAATCATTGGCCTATTTAAAAATTGCTTGTCATACCTTCTATCCCCCATTGTCTTCCAAAGTTGCCTTAGATTAGAATTTTGTTAAGTTTTTTTGCTAATTATCACATGTATTATTAATTACCTATGCATCTAACAGCCTAAACTTGTTAAGATTTCAGAGGATTCATTACAAAATGATTAAATGGCCAACTGACATTTTAATGCTATTTATTAGCAAGTATAAATGCTTTTTAAAAAGCAAAGTATACTATCCTAAGCCTATTAATAGCTCCAACTATTTTGCAACAATTGGTGTAAAAAGTAGAAAGTTAAAAAAATTCAGCAAATGGAAGATCAAAGTTTATTTACTACCTGCATACAAAAACATATTGCACATCAAACAACCGAAATAAAAAAAAAAAAAAGGGAAAAAAAAAAGATACTCTACTGAAGACTAACATGTAGTTTATACAGAATAAACCTTCTGGAAATTGATCTTTTCAGTAGTTCAGGTTATGTCTGAATGGACATGACTAATTCAGCTTAGTGTTTTAACTAAAGCTATGTTTGATTTTTAAATACTGTACACTTTAATAAATAAACCAAACAAAGCCTCAAGGTAGAACAGTCACTGCCAAGTATCGCCCAGTGTCCCTGCAGATGAGAGTTTAACAAATGTATTCCAGTGGTCTGCAGATTTTCCTCTACATACAGCATTTAAAAAACACATTAAAACAGACCAGTTTCCAGACTAAACTAATGAAGAAATTACAATTCAGTGCAAAATATTTTAGACTGCATTTCATTCTAGTTTTCCTCAGGTGAAGAAGTGGTTGCATATTAAAAATGTAACAAAAGCAGCTAATGCTTTCATAAAGAATATTACGTTAGGGATCCCACCCCACCCACCACCCCCCATCTCTGCCATATTTTGAAAACAAAATAACATTTCCTATAGCCAGCAACTTTTTTTTAATGTTACATATACTATTCTCAAGGCACATCTGATGATATATTTTATAACACAGTAGGTGTCAAAGTATGTTTAACATATGATTTCTTCAGGATCCCTCCCCTTTTTGAATTCCAAATGGAGGAACTGAAAGTGCGATGTAAAGACTGGCGATCCATATTCTATCTTTGGCAAGCTTGTACAAGCACTATTGTAAATGTAATGTAAAAGAACTGTAAACTAGGAACTTCTTCAGTTTATGAAACACCATTCAGGACTGCTGCTTCTTGAGTGTTTTCTTCTTTTAAGGTATTAATCTTTTCTTCTCCTGGAGTACGCTGTAGCTTAGAAATGTCATCGCCAGAAGCACTAGTTGGGCCGTTTATTGCCTTTTCTGAAGGACCATGCTCTTCAATCACATCTTTTGCCTGCCAAAGGGAGACAACTTTTTCAACTTCTTTATAAATGAAATCTATAGCTGAGGAGGAAAACAGCTACATAAACATTAATTAGCTAATTAAAAATTTGAGTTTCATATACCACAATGGATCAAAGTATTAAAACATCTTTAAAATTCAAAACAAATACCAAAGTATTCCACTCTATGGGTCTTTCAACTTTGTATCTCTAGTACCTAGCAGTGCCCAAACCACACAAAACATCTAAACTAATGAAAACTGTACCTAATTTTAAAACACTGGAAAGCTCACCATGAAAATGACATAAACAGTTAATATTAAACAAATAATCACCTACTTTACTCACCTTCTTTTGAGAAATCACATTTACATATCAAATACTATAAAGCATTTAAAAGAACTAAAATTTAAAAGGTCTATATCCATCAATGAGAAGAGGTATATAGCCTATTGCTCCTGAATTAGGCAATAGTCTCTATGCCCAATATCTTTGGGCAGATTGAATTTTATAAATGCTATTTGAAGCTCTAACTAAAAAGTATTTCAGGCTCAAGCATGCATATCTTTAGTTACCTGGGGCCAAGAACATATTCAAGAGTCTTTAACTAAAATAGTATTGTCTATTTGTGGAAACAAGTGATCACACAGTAAAAGTAGTAAAAAATAAAGCTAAACCATACCAAAAATTAAAAAAAAAAAAAAAAAAAAACCTACAGGTTAAATTCTCCTTACCATTTCTTTCTTGTTTTTAGCCAAAGTTTCCCTTGGGAGGTTTCTTTGTCTGCTCTGAGACTCAGCTCTAGAAATATAATCTGCAACTGTGACTGTTAAAGATGAGAAAAAAATTACAGGTGTTGAAAAAATATTTCTAAAGTTTATTTATGGATAAAGGGTAATTTCACTATTAAACTAGTGGTGGGTCACCCAGTGTCAAAATTTTCTTAAGCTGGGTATCACCTCCAACCAAAAACAAAGCTTTAAAAATCTGCCTGGGCTTTTGGTACTGAAGAAAATTTCAAGCTTGAGATTGAGGAAATCTAGATTAAATTCCTCTTTCCCAAGAATCCAGCTGTTTGCTTCTGGTTGACCCTAATGTTGTGGAACAAAGTTGTTAGAGAAACCCACAACCAGTAAAAGGAAATACAAACGCAGTTTTCTAAGCCCAGTGTTTGCAATTATCGGGGGCGGGGGGGGTGGGGGGAAATGGGGCAACTTTGGTCCAAATCATAGTATGATATACTTAAATTTGAAAATTTCAGATACAAAAATATTTACTCAAATGTGTGTTTTGTTTGTTTTTTTTTAAAGCACAATTAAGATATCCAAGTGTGGTTTATTCTATGGTTTTGTTTTAACGTTTCACACTAGAAACGATTGAGTGATTAAGAAACTACACGCAAACTAAAGATGACAGACCACCACCCTAAAAATGTGGACATTGATCAGAGTGGGAAAAGGTCCAGAGTGTATTCAGTGACACCCCTCCCACACCCCCTTTGCCAGTCTTGGTAGGGACGATCTGAAATGTGTATTTGCAAAGAAGTGGCAGTAGTGGATTAGGAAAAAGACTAAACCCAACACAACACCCTACTGTCACGTCAACCCAACTTCAACAAATGACCTATGTTCTACAGTATGTGGACTGACTCACTTTATACATCAACACTCTCTCTTCAAGAACTGAAACTTAGGGCCAGGCATGGTGGCTCACACCTGTAAACCCAGCACTTTGGGAGGCCAAGGTAGGCAGATCACCTGAGGTCAGGAGTTTGAGACCGGCCTGACCAACATGGTGAAACCCTGTCAAAATTAGCCAGGCGTGGTGACACAGCCTGTAATTCCAGCCATCTGGGAGGCTGAGGCAAGAGCATTGCTTGAACCTGGGAGGTGGAGGGTGCAATGAGCCAAGATTGTGCCACTGCACTCCAGCCTGTGCAACAACAGTGAAACTCTGTTTCAAAAAAAAAAAAAAAAGAACTGAAACAGAATTCACTGATTTTAAGAAATACCAAAAGAACCACACCCTTTTTTCTTTCAAGTATTTTCCATACAAACTGTTTTAGAAAATCCCTGATATGTAAAAGTACAATATATATTTTAAATTATGGGAGCAAGTTAATTATGTAAAGAATGAAATCTCCAGTAAATTTTAAATTATTTATTTAAAGTCACTAGGTATGGGGAGAATCGGTCCATAAAGTTTAAATTCTATGAAAACAACTAAATCATTCTGGTATAATAAAAAGCTGGATGGTATTTACAATTCATGTTTCTTAATTATGAATTAACATGCTAACACTTAAGATCCAAGAACTTTCTAGAACTATTATGTAAATCTTTTAAAACCACAAAGGAACAACCTATTTCAGAACTTACATACATCATTTACTAGAAAACCACTAAAGATACTTCAAATCTGAAACTGCCTCCTTCCTTCCAAACTGTAAGAAACTCAGTACGCTCATCTTGAAGCTTTTCAAATTATTTAAATTCATTGCTAATATACCTACATTAAAAAGAGTTTATAATATTGGAAAAAGGGCTATTGTCATAATCCACTTTATGATGTCTACATACATGGTAGCAAACCTATTACAGGAACAATTCTAGCCAGTGTGGGGAACAGCATAGTGAATGCACTGTTTCCAAGTTCGGCCCTCAGTGACACCTAGGAAAACATCTAATTGGAAACCCTGCTGCTAAATTAAGTTGGTGCAAAAGTAATTGTGGTTTTTGCCATTTTGAGGTGTGTGCAAAAACTGCACCAACCTAACACATTGTTGAAACAATTCCTAGAACCTTTCATCCACTGTGTACAGAGATAGAATAATATATTTTGATATAGTTATCAACTAAATTAACAAGCACTTAGCTGGGGTATCCCCTACCTAAATAAAAGGAAGCCAAAAGAAACCTCTGTTAATTCAAATAAAAACCTGTTTATAGCCAGTCCTTATAATACAAGCCCCTTAAAAGTCCAATACAGATTAATAATTAACAATATCTAGAAAAAAATACAGGCAATTTGTGTAATGACATGGACTCTAGAATTTCCTCGAATGGATCCAAGTTAATCAACTGGACACCAGTGTGTATTGTGTCACATTCTAAGTGTGGTAAAGAATATTCACTGCTTAATTTACACTAAGAGCAACAAGAAATTTTGAGCAGATGAGATCAAATTAAATGAGTGTTTTAAAGAGACTACTGATACTAACTTTAGAGGGAGGCTGCCTCCTAGAACTGCTACTAGGATCAAGGGTAACAATTTTGTGCTTGTTTCAACCACCCTATCTTTTGGCAGAAGGGGCAAGCTAGGGAATGCAAGGAGTTTTAAAAGAGGGAAGTAGTAATCCCAAAGAAGTAGCACAGAAATAGATGCAGTATGGAACAGAAATCATTGTCAAACTGTTGAAGCCTCCAAACTACTCAAGTTGCAATTAATACCATACAGAAATTTTTGCCTCTTCTCCAACAAACCCCACTGTTACTCCTTTTATACCTGTTGACTTGGTAATAAACCACCATACATCTAGTTAATAAATGTTGTAATATATTAAGTTCATACTGATAGCCTGAATTTTCTTGTTTACAGTAGGGCCAGAAAATGTATTCACTGCTGTACCACCTTCAAAAAATGAAATAACCTCTTCATCTAAAACTTTTTTTTTTGAGACAGGGTCTCACTCTGTCACCCAGGCTAGAGTGCAGTGGCACGATCACCCTTCACTGCGGCCTCGACCTCCCAGGCTAAAGTGATTCTCCTGCCTCAGTCTCAAGAGTAGCTGGGACTACAGGTGCGCACTACCACACCCAGCTAATTTTTGTATTTTCTCTAGACAGGATCCCACTGCCCAAGCTGGTCTCAAACTCCTGGGCTCAAGCAATCCTGCTACCTGGCCTCCCAAAGTGCTGGGATTACAGGTATGAGCCACTGCGCCCAGCCCTAAAATATATTTCCAACATTAAAGGAGGGGAGGAAAGAAGGGAAAGGAAAACAAATATTTTCTGGACACTTTCTATTTTTTGACAATATCTAATTGCTCTAAAAATTTCCAACTATCTTTAAAACATGAACTTTTAGGGATGGGAACTAATTCTCTTAACCAGTTTTCCCAAATGTCTCTACAACCACTAAATTTAAAATAGTAAAGATGCCAGAATTTACATTCTTTATTTGGGGAAAACACATGAAAGAACTGGTTTTGGAAAGAATGCAAAAATTGATTAGTTTGAAAGGGGTTTATTTCTGGTGCACACAGTTGCTTCATTGTGAATATACATGTGATTCTCTGTACACAGGAAATGGAATTATGTTCAAAATAATAGACACAGCAAACAAGTTTCTTTGAAGTTACTAAAAATTAATGACTACATAAAATAAACATTCTAAAACTAAGTAAGTACTATTAATTTGAATAGTTAGTAGGTGTAAGGGAAAAGGCATCACACTACAATCACTACAATAAACAAACAAAAACATAACATGCATTCCTCACATTAGGTTAAAGACACCTTCAAATATTTTTCTTTTATACTTTTTTTTTAATTGTGGGTATTACAACTCCCACAAAAATGAGGTGCTGAATTCAGATATAGTAAGCAGGCACCATGCAAAAGCTGCCCAGTTTTGCCAATCAACCTTGATCACAATCTACAACACAGTCCCTGGGATGGCAAGCCCCATCTCAAGTGTGAAGAAACTGCCAAGTGAACAAAATGGTCTTCTCAACAGTATTTCCATGTAAACAATTAGGACACAACATTAGTTCAATTAGACAAGTTACTAACACACTGTGAAGGAAGAATGCATTTTCTTAATAGTAGTAGTCTTATTAGTTGAACAAACAATTTATGCAATGCAAATTTTGAATGTATATGCACACATGTGTACATGTAAGTATAATATATTTAGAAAGCAGACATATGACATTTTTTTCATGCTTGTGACCTGATGTCGTCCACAGGTCCACTCAAGTTACCTGGCTGTCTATCTTCTGCCTGACCCCTGAAGCGACGCCTGCGGCTACGATTGCGTCGCTGGGGTTTTTTTTCACTATCATCTGTAATTGCAAAGTTTACCATGAACTATTCTGACAAAAACAAACAAAAAAACAAAAAAACCTTCTTTCCTTCAAAGATTTAAAGGGGAAAAATAAACTTTTAATTAAACACAAAAATAAAACAACAAATGTTTACTGACAGGAAATACATTTTTGTAGCTTTCAGCATTCCAAATGGATTAAAAATGGAATTATCATCTGGAAATTCAGAGGGTTTTTAACTCACAGTAAAACTCTCACTTAAACTGCCATCATTCAGGGACACAGTTTTCCTCTCTAGTACAGTTTGGTTTATACCGAAGTTAATGACATTTTAGCCCTTGAAAATTAATGCCTACTCTCGATATATGTACCTTTACCAGTGTCATTTATAATTATTTTAAAAGAGGCAAGATGAAAGCCTGATTTTAGCTTGGGGACAATAAAAGCACTAAGTACCTTGCCAGCTGAATTTTTGTACTGATTTAATGGCATCAAAGGGCACTTTAACCCTCCCAAGTTTCAAATAATTTGGCTATAACCAATCTGAGAACTAAACATTTCAGACAGACAGAAAGCTATCTACCTTGTTCAAAGTAAACACTAAGAAAAAGTCAATTTGTGAATTGCATACTTTCTTTGAAAAAAGCTTCATATACTAACAATAGTATACAATTATATATATATTTATTTATTTTCCCTAAGTGCTTACATACCTAGCCCATTTTCATTAACTGAAGCTGTATCAGATTCAGTCATTCCATCCATCAGAACAGCATCTTCATCAGTCCTTCGTCTACGAGACCGCCTACGACGGTTAGTACTGTGATGAGATTCGCTGGCATCAGTGTCTGCAGTCTGATCTGATTCTGTATTATCAAGTAAGCTGTATGGATTGCTGTCTGGATCTTTGAGCACTATATTCATGTCAGAGGCAAGAAATATTCGTTTAAGAGGACTGCAATTATGAATGTTTGATCTATATTGAACTATTATCAATGATAAATAAACTTCAATCTCCCCCAATAAAAATGCACTGTCTTCAAATAAAATGTTTTCAATATTATTTACCTGGAAAATAACAAAGATAATTAAATATGATAAAACTTTAAGTGGTGATGAAAAATTAAAGCAGAAAGTGAGCAGACATCTTGGCTTCCTAACATTTCCTGTGCCTTGTTTTTAAAATATACATTAGAAAATAGTGTATTAAATGCTAATTCTGGCATTCACATTTCAAGGTAATCTTGCCCAGAGGCTAGAAAAACAAAAATGAAAAGAAACAAATATTCAGCTGTTAAGAAATAATTATGAGAAAGAGCTTTCATCCCCTTAACTGAGCTCAAAATGACTGCAGCTTTGTTGTGTTGATGTTGATGGACTATTTCCCAAATAATATACTCAATACCTGCATTCCATGACATAACAGAAATCCGTAACTGAACTGAAGCAATCAAGACAAGTTGAAACAAAGCAGCCAATTAAATAAGGTTGAACTTCTAACTGGTTATGAAAGGAAAATGTTGAAACGAATGCTGACTAGTACTCCATCTTTAACAATATGAAAGGTGACGTGAAGGTGGAAAAGGAAAAAAAGGTGTAAGGTATAATTCATAAGAAAAATACCCATCTTACCTATGTGCATTTATTACCTCCAACAATCAAATTTATAGTAGAAATTCACCTAATTCCGATTTTTCCTAAGATTCCTTTGGTAACAGCTAGCAAGCTAAGCATCTTTGCAAAAGACACTAAGTGTATCCATTAATCATAAAACACTAGGTCAAGTACATTTATTTTGCAATTCAGTATACTGTAATTTTAAACACCTTGGTAACTGTACAAAGTGTACTAAAATATAAAAACTATTTCCCTGAAAGCCTGTAAACTAAAGGCTCAAAGAGTATTACTGTGGAAAGTGAGAAAATCTAAACAAAGAACAAGTTCCTAATTTTTGCCGATTTGTTCCAGTTTTTGTAATTTGTAAGCACAGTTGGCATCTATATTTAATGTATCTACACATACTTTCTATAATATTAAAATACTACATAAGTTTTCATGGTTATAACATTAAGGAAGGTGCAGGTTTCTTAAAGTGGTATACCATAATGATATGTTAAAGTTATATCTTTAATATAGTCTATGTATCCCTGGCAATTAACCCCCTAGCCCATTATGCTAACCAAGAATATTCTAGAAACTCCTACAACTTAATGTAAAGCATAAAAAAATTTTAGAAGACAGAAGTAATCAAGTAAAACGTTTCCTACACCCTCAAATCTTTAGTCATCCAAACACTCCTCTTTACAGCACAGTTCCTCAAACGATTAAAAAACTTAGTTAATTCCACAATTTTTCCCTGTTCCCAAAGTACTACATAGTGTAGCTAAGAATGCTCTTCACTTCGTTTTCAATATTAAGTATAGAAAAGTACTGACATCTCTCTGTGCATTAGAAATCTCTGGGTCTGTGTGGCAAACAAAAACACATAATCCCAAAATTCTAGGGAAAACAAAAAATTTCTAATTAAATAAGCCTCCAAAACCTGAAGAGAGAAACATCTGACCCTCATAATATAAAGAAAAGCTGCCAACTAAAGTTCTGACCAGTATATTCTAAGTAAACCTTCACTGAGAAACACTCTACAAGGGCTTTTCCTGATACTGCTATATGGTCCACCACTTTCTCTAAGATAATGAGTAGCAAGAGAAACTTCCAAAAATGGGTGGCCCTGGGAGATGAATTAACTTTTGTAAAACTATACTGTTCACAAAGAATGGATGCTGACAGAGTATAGAAAAGACTACCAGAACTGATGGAGGATTTGCCACCACGTGGTCCACCACGACCTCGACCCCCTGAAACACTTCTGCCTCTTCCTCCTGGGCGTCTCCTGCTGTCACGCTGATGTCGGCTGTCTCGATCATCTTCTCCTGCCAATGACCAATCACTCAGCTCGTCTTTACGCTCAGATTCCGTTTCAGAGGGGTTAGACAGCTCAGAATTTGTACCTTGGAAAAGAAAAGAACATAAACCACTTAGACTTCTATAAAAAGAGGCTTTTAAAATGTTCAAAATTATTTCCTACAAATTATTGTTTAAATAAGCAATACTGTTTGGCTGCTTCAAAGAAAGATCCATGAAAGTTAAAATCAATCTGAAACGTACTAAGGAATAATCAAATATTATTATACTATTAATATACTAGTATGGTATCGACTAGTTAATACAGATTAAAAAATAAACTGATGTGCAGAAGGCCGCTCACTTCTTCAAAACCAGCAGAAGAATCCCTCACTGCAGTCTGCTAAGATGTGCTACGTCATGTAATATAGTCAAAGGTGTGACCATCTCATCAGCAAAAGGGAATAATATCCAGAAAATACAAAGTCATGAAGTTAAAAAAAACTGATGTGCAGAAATGCAGTCAACAGAAAAATTACAGAAAATACACAGAACATTAATTCCTAGGTTTTGGCACCAAAAAAAAAAAAAAAAAATACAGATCATTTATCAATATTAAAATGTACTTAGTATGGATAGTCTAATGTTTCTGCTCATTTGGGTTTCAGTAACCTAAATTATTAGTACAATAAAAATAACTTCTATCCAATATTTGAGTAAATTAATCATATTTAGAAAATTGAATAGTTTAACTGTATATAGTGTATTTCACCATAATTTCATTGATTCTAGGGTATACTTTTCACATGTTAACATCTCTGAAATCAAGATATAACTGATGGCATCCTTATTATAAGCTAGAAGTAATTTTTCCAGTAGGTTGTATATAAAATGATAGCATGTTTTACTAGCATCTTAAATTGTGGTTTTTGCCATTAAAAGTAATTTTTACTTTTTGCTTTACTTTTAATGGCAAAAACTGCAATTACTTTTGCACCAACCTAATATTTGCAATTACTAAACAGAATTTAAGGTTTCTCTGAAACAGAAGGTCTCTCACCTGACAACAGAACTGAAGCCATGACCAGTGAGACAATATTCAGCATTGCCTTTAAAAGTTTACAGACCATTTCTAACACTGCAACTATTGTAATGGTGACCTTTCAAACATTTATTTAAACACTACAAAGATATAATCAGAAGCCTACATTATCATTATTTAGTAATTACTGTAACTAAAGTGTCAGATACATATGACTCAATCACTATCATATTCATTTCCACTTGTTAGTTCTGGGATTCCACTTCTTCTTTCCCTCTATATATGACCAAATATATCTCCTTCAGAGCCTAGTTCAAATTCTAATTTCAGACCACTGCAACTAAGACAGATCTCTCCCCATTTTTTGTTATCCTAAAATCGCCCCACATCTATCATAGACTATGCCGTGTTGTTATTTTTTCCCCCTTTGGAATTACTTCAAAATTGGTCTATGATAAAGGGTGGAACTCCATCTTATATGTCCTCAAATGCCTGGCAGAGTGTATAACAATTTTCTCAACCAAATAATTTGCTGCATTATTTTGAAGTTCATTTGCTAAACTCTCAGATAAGAGTGATTTCATGAAATACCTTGAAGTTCCCTATATTTAAACTCTGCAATCATTTGAGGAAAAATGCAAACAAGAGCTCTTCAGACATAAAAAGTTTTAAGTATTAAGGTGCAGGGAATAAAATGTAAAGTTTTATACATGAAGGTGCCTCACTTCCTTTCTCCTTTAAAGATAACTCTAGGATGCCTACCTTTTCTCCACATGCTGTTAATAGATGTAACTAGTCAATTATAAAAACAATTAGGTAATTAGTTGGATGTGTATTTTTCAAAGAATACATCAAATTTCTATTACTTTCAATTCTTTGTTGGGATTAGAATCTCAGGGAAGGGAATTAATTTCCCCTAACATGTATTTCACCAAATGACAAAAAGTACTTTATTAACAGGATGTCATAAAAGTTGTAATGAAGGCAATTTATCTTTCCTTGAATAGTGAAAAAAAAAAAAAAAAAAAAAAACCTTTCAGAATGTTTAAGAACTTCTGAATTTATTTACAAACCTATACCCTACCTGAAAGCATTACCAAAATTCAGGGCAAATAAAGAATACTTCATTTTTGAAGACTCTCTCAAAAGTTCCTATTGAAGTATCCTTAGAAATCCAGTGTAGTATTTATCTAACCCTGTGTCACATCAAGTAAAGTCTTCCTTAAATTTAACCTACATATAGTATTCAAGATACTTAGAGGGAATGTCTAAATCATAGATTTCAGGAGGTAAAACAGCTATTGAGGCCATACTCCCAAAATTTGAATGTATTGGCTAGTGCTCAACATTACTCATATTAAATAACTGTTAGTAACGCATATTAAATGTTTCTATGATAGCAAAAAGGACTCTGCAAATGTGACTAAGGTTAAGGACCTTGAGATAGAGAGATTATTTATCCTGGATTACCCAGGTGGGTCCAAACTAATCTCACTGGGTCTTTAAAAGTAAAGAAACTTTCTCAACTACTGAAAGGGGAATCCCCGCTAGACCTTCCAGAAAGAAACGTAGCCCAGCTGACAAGATTTTAGCCCAGTGAGACCCATGTCAGCCTTCTGACCAACAGAACTATAAGATAATAAATTTCTGTGGGTCAAGCCTCTAAGTTTGTGATAATTTATTACTGCAATAGAAAACAAATACTCTAATAAAATCAGGGAAACCATTTATTCCAACCCCTCAATTTTGTTAAATACAGGTTGGTGATTCAAAGTCTTTTTAAACAAGCTTTAAAAGTAATGACACTAGGCCAGGCTTAGTGGCTCACGCCTGTAATCCCAGCACTTTGGGAGGCAAGGTGGATGGATCACCTGAGGTCTGGAGTTTGAGACCAGCCTGACCAACATGGAGAAACCCTGTCTCTACTAAAAATACAAAATTAGCCGGGCATGTGATGCATGCCTGTAATCCCAGCTACTTAGGAGGCTGAGGCAGGAGAATCACTTGAACCCAGGAGGAAGAGGTTGCGGTGAGCGGAGATTGTGCCATTGCACTCCAGCCTGGGCAACAAGAGCAAAACTCTATCTCAAAAAAAAAAAAAGAGTAACAAAACATAATGACATCATGTTTTTAACCAATTTTAAAATCATATTTTCCCCTCAAACTTCTAAAATCACCTTATGAAGATGGTTTATATCATTTTCAATGGTTGGTTGTGCTAAGCTTAATAGCTAAAAATAATCACGTTTTATCGACTCCAAGAGGCCATCAATTTTAAGACATTATTTTATGTGCCATTAAAAAAGAAAATGCTGCTAAAGTTGTAAGATGTCCAATTTAACACACATACCAACTTCAGAGATGTTATACTGGGAAATATTTCTTTTAGTTCCTATTAAACTGATAAAACTATAGTACTCATATTATATATATATATATATAAAATCAACTACAAGTCCCTCTGGTATAAAGTATACATGAACATCTACAACCAAATTCAAATGGTTTTTCTTGCTTTTCCAAGCCCACTCAGGTTTGATAACTATTTCAAGAAATAAAATGTTATTAATTCCGCTAAGATGCAGATCTAAGAGTGCCATCTACTGAACAATTTGCACAGCTTTCTTGAATCCAGATGATGTTTCTCTACCTCTAACATAATTATCTACTCTCAACAAAAGCATTTTGCCAGAGTAAGCTCTCATCAATAAGCCGACTTCCCACAAAAGCTAATAAAATTATTCAATGAATTCATCATACTCATCATCCAATAAGCCAAGTCTGATTATCTATGCTAATAATGTATGGTTCAAAAATCAATGAGAATATATTCAATTTCTATGTGATTACTGGTTAACTGTCTTTTGCATTAAACATTTTCAGAAATATAATAATAGTTTGCAATTTTTCATCCCTTTATATGCTGAACACTTCTTTATTAGAATTTTGCTGTTTAGGTTTCAATACTGCATTAAATAAAAACACATATGTAAGAAAATGAGAACATAAAGATATGATATTAAAGGCCAGGGACACAAACTTACAACTCTACAACAAATTGAAGATAGTTAGATAGTTCAGGTTTAATATAACTTTGTCAGCATTAGATGATCCTTCAATTAAGCATGAAATTTGCATTTATTTCTATTTTCCTTAAATGCCTTACATTTTGGAAAAGGTTTTATATTTCCTCAAAAGGGAGTAAGTATAGGAGTGAAGAAAAGGAAAAGAGAAAAGAAAGAAAAGGGGCAAAGGAAAAAAACAAATCAGGTGACTGCTAAGATCCAAGTCCAAATGTAGAAAAATGGAACAACTCCAAAGCTGAAGAAGAATAAGGGAGAATTTAGGATTAGAGAATTGTTGACTATCACCACTCCACTGTCCCCTTCCTATCTGGGTTAGACCCAATCCTCACAGTGAAATACATTTTAGAAAATGTTCATTTATAAAGTGTTAAATTAGATTCTGGCTTTCAGAGCCTTCATTTTAGTGAAATGTTGTTAAACAAAATAATTCCAGATGTGAGATGTTAATATATTCAAATACGCCAAATGAGTAAACAAAATATTTTTTAAAAGCTAGTAAAAAGACTTGCTATATGCAATCTTGGCAGTGATTCGCATACTTTTCATTTTTTACTTAAAGAGGGTAGACAAAAGATGATTCCTAGAAGTATCACCACCACCATTACTAGGTATTTACTGGGAAATGCATAAAACTGTACTAGCAAAGTATTTGAAAAACAAGTTACATATGTATTCTTTGTAAATATAATAACATGACAATGAACTACCAACTTAAAAACATGCTTTGCTTCATTACATAACTGCTTGGAAATTTTATATATTTTACTGTCATTTTAATGTATACTATCACTACTATTAAGACATGTACTAAACCTTCAGAACTACCTTCTACCCTCAAAGCCAAGATAGAGTAATGAACTAATTATAAGAAAATGTGTTAGAGCACCTAAACTATAACTACTATTATTACTATTACAAAAAAAAAAAAAAAAAAGTTTTTTTTTTTTTTACCATAACCGGAGGTGTAATTAGGTCCCCGACGACCTCTGCCTCTTCCACTATAAGACCTAGAACCTTGTACAGAAGAGACGGTACTTTCATCAGTGGCATATCCTTTCTCTTTTTCAGGCCCTCTGGTGGAAGAAGGTCTGAAACCCATACCAATCTGTCGCAGCTGTTCATCAATCTGTAGGCGTTCCATTCTTAGCTGTTCTACTTCCTACAATCAAAACAAAAAAGAGTAAGTCTTCTTATATATAACTTTTTGTCTTCCTAAAGCCTAAAGCTAGAGCTGTACTCCCTGCCAAAGCTGTGACCTTAGGCAATTAGATGGTAAACAGCATTGTGTTCCTAGTCGACAGAATTGATGAGGTCATTTGCTGTTTCTGTTCAACATTTACTGAATGGCCTAGAGTGCGCCAAACATGCTGCTATAGGCATACAATATAAAAGAAGACATGGACTCTCCCCAATCAAGGGGATGTTTAACAGACAGCTTTAAAATAAGTTATTTATTAAATAGCTAACAATTATACAATATTACCAGATTTTGCCCTCAAGGAGTTAGAACTGCTGAATGAGATACAGGTGGCATCTATGAAAGGTACTATTAAGCTACTTTCCTATCAAAGTAGTGACACATGAGTTGTCACTAAGACTTAGAAGAAGTGCTAGACTTGGTCATTCAGAAATTGAGGTCATTACAGGATGCAAAGTTTAGATGTCTAGACAAAGCTCTTGGTTAAAAGATGAGTACTGAAAGATAAAGCACTGGCTTCAAAATGCCAGCTTTAATTGTGACTTTTCATATAAAGATGAATTTCAAAAGAAAAGAAATGACATTATCGGAGTGATCTCAAAATAGTAACAGCAACAATGATACGACAGACTGGGAGGAAAACATACTAGAGGCAGAGAACAGGTGAGGATATTATTATACTTTAAAAAGAAACACAGCAGGAATAAAAGGGAAAGAGTAGAAAATAAAATTAAAATGTTTAATAATTTATGGGTCATATTTTTCTAAAAACCCTTGCTCTTTATGTATCAACTCAAATAGACTATTTTGTTAACAATGGTTACAAATTATCAAGTAATGTCAACGGAGATAATGCAGATGATTTGCATAATGCCAAAGTTACCAAGGAAGCCCAATGTCACTCCTGGTTCTGTACCCTATTTGTATGTAAAGTACAAAAGTAAAAACAAAATGGCTCCAGTATGAACATGCAGATACATAAGTGATCAGAGAGTCAAATTGCATGAAGACAAAGGAAACGAATCATTTCTTAAGAAAGAAAGAAATATAAAAGCTCAGAGAGAAGAGAAATTATGCACACAAGGCCAATCATTTTAAGATGACAAAGGACTTTTTAAATTCTCATGTAGAATAATGGCAAATCTGAAGCTGAATTAACAAAAATATTTAAAGATTTGAAGTTTACTTCAAATATAAAATGTTTAATGTGAGGACATTTTAAATTTGTAGCAAATGTACAACATTTATGTAGTAAATGCAGCAACAATGATATCAGAATATAGTATGAACTGTATACAAACCTTTAGATAAGCAATATGATACTCTAGAAGAACTTGCACATTTCCAATGCTTTCTTTAGTGCCAACAAATACAAATGGAACCATACCCTGTTTTAAAAAAAAAAAAAAAAAGTCTTCAGTGTTTAATATTTTAACAAAGTTCTAGCCTAAAAGTGACATGAAATTGACGGGCAGGCGCACACACACACACACACACACTTTTTGTTTTTTTTTGAGATGATGTCTTGCTCTGTTGCCCAGGCTACAGTGCAGTGGTGCAATCACAGCTCACTGCAGCATCAAACTCCTGGGCTCAAGTGATTCTCCTGTCTCAGCCTCCAGAGTAGCTGGGACTATAGATGCGTGTCACCACAACCAGCTATTATTTTTTATTTTTTGTAGAGACAGGGTCTTGCTCTGTTGCCCAACTCCTTGCCTCAAGCAATCCTCCTTCCCAAAGCGCTGGGATTACTGACTTCGTAAAGAGGTTACAGGCGTGAGCCACTATACCCAGCCCCAATATATAATTAGGAAAACTCTTCTGAAACACGCAGCAATTTACATGTACTAAACTTCAAGATTTAAGGGGGAAAAAATGCTAAAATCCATGTAAGTTGAAATACTCAGATTTTCAATAACTTGTCATATTTGCACCCCAATTTACTGTTGTAAATTGTGTTCTGTGTGCTAAACACTTTAAAAATAATTTTTAAAAATCAGTTTTATCAAGTTTTCTGATTTATAATCAATTTAATTTTCCAAGTATATAAATCAACTTTTAAAGTTAAAATGATTTTCTGGCAGGTCATGGTGACTCACACCTGTAATCCTAGCACTTTGGGAGGCTGAGGCAGGTGGATCACTTGAGTTCATGAGTTCCAGACCAGCCTGGGCAGCATGGAGAAACCCCGTCTCTACAAAATATACAAAAATCAGCTGGCAGGGTAGCACATGCCTGTAGTCCCAGCTACTTCGGAGGCTGAGGTAGAAAGACAGCTTGAGCCTGGGAGGCAGAGATTGCAGTGAGCCAAGACTGTGCCACTGCCCTCCCGCCTGGACAAGAGAGCAAGGCTCTGTCTCCAAAAACAAAAATAAACAATTTTCCTTCAAACTGGCTATAAACTTACAGACTAGATATATCACCTTAGTAGGTATAGCTTTAAAGCATAATAAAGCACATTAGCCCAGTTATCCCTACAGTATGTGCTCAGATAACAAAATCTTGAGTGTTTGTGTACTACAAGAGGTACTTCCTGACGACTAAAAGAAATATCACCTCCAGAGCATAAATATTTACACAATGTAAAATTAAAAGAATTATTAAGATACATAGAGGTATTCAAGTAAATCAAAGTATTAGGCCAGACTTGGTTTACTTTGCTGAACTTCTGAATAAGAAGGTTTTTAAAAAGTGGCAGAAAAGAGAAATAAGATGGCACACTGCGAATTTTTCTTCTTTAAAGAAACATTACTTCCAGCTTCTTAATGGCTGAGAAAAATGAGAGTAAAGCTTAACTCCCCCAATCAGTTTCCATGTCTCTCATTTTCTTCATTTTACAGAATAGTTTCTAACAGTTAAACAGAATGGTTTAGGGATTTTGGGTTCTAAATATGAAACTAAGCATGGTTTAAGACATTTTAGTTCTATATATGACTCAATTATTTTCAAAGTAATTTTTAAGAGTAATGATTTTTAGATATGGTTCATTTAAAACTCAGGCAACCGGACAAGTGCTAGGGATACAGCACAGCTATTACAGAGGTTCACAGTGGCTTTGAAGAAGTCATTTCAACTATGAAAGCATGAAACAAAGGAAACTAATTTAAGATTAGGGAGTGAGGAAGTCTTAACACTGTCCTCAGGAGTTCACAAGCAGATAAAAGGGCATTCAAAGTGAATAAAAAGGGGGGTGGGAGGGCAAGGACCTAAAAAAATCCTAAGCACACAGCCTGTTTTCAGGTCTGTATTATGCATTTCATGTATTTGATTTAATGCTCATTTAAAAATTGACTAAGAAATAGTATACCAGTTTTACAGTTAACAAAATAACTTGCTGAAGTCATAAAATTAGCAACTGAGCCAGCCAATTTCATCCAGTTACCTAACTCAAATAACATCTATTTGTTAACTGCCGGGATCTTCTGCTAAGGTATAATAGTTTCTGTTCTAAGGATAATCAAAATCTCAGGAAAAAAAAAAAACACTAAACATTCTCATAAAAAACTCATTGTACAGCATTAATGATATGACCAAAAAACAGGAATTTTAAGGAGACAAAACATCATCAACATGTGGGAAGAAAGACATCAAAAAATTTTAGAAAGCTAGGATCAGAATTAACGAATTAACAGCAACGTAATGGGATTTCAATTAAGAAATGGTCAATACTTTCAGATTCTATTGCAACGTAAAAGCATAAGGGGATTTCAATTAAGAAATGGTCAAGGCCGGGCACGGTGGCTCACGCCCGTAATCCCAGCACTTTGGGAGGTGGAGGCAGGTGGATCACAAGGTCAAGAGATGGAGACCATCCTGGCCAACATGGTGAAACCCCATCTCTACTAAAAATGCAAAAATTAGCTGGGCGTGATGGTGCACACCTGTAGTCCCAGCTACTCAGGAAGCTGAGGCAGGAGAATCGCTTGAATGAGGGAGGGAGAGGTTGCAGTGAGACGAAATCATGCCACTGCACTCCACCCTGGTGACAGAGTAGGACTATGTCTCCAGGAAAAAAAAAAAAAAAAAAAAAAGTCAATACTTTCAGATTCTACAGCAATGTAAAAGTGTAAGGGGATTTCAATTAAGTAATGGCCAATACTTTCAGATTCTATAAAATAGTTTAGGAGAGTACAATCAAGAATTCCTTTGTCAGCACAGTTCACAATGGCAAAGATAAGGAACCAACCTAAGTGCCCATCAACCAATGAGTGGATACAAAAAAAATGTGGTATATATATATACCATGGAATATTACTCAGCCATAAAAAGGAACAAAATAATGTCTTTTGCAGCAACTTGGATGGAGGCCATTATTCTAAGTGAAGTTAATTCAGGAATGGAAAACCAAATATATGTTCTCACTTGTAAGTGGGAGCTTAGCTATGAGGACGCAAAGGCAAAAGAATGCTATAATGGACTTTGGGGACTCAGCGGGGAGGAAGGTTGGGAGGGGGGTGAGAGATAAAAGACTACATATTGGATACAGTGTACACTGCTCAGGTGACAGGTGCACTAAAATCTCAGAAATCACCACTGAAGCACCTTAACCATGTAACCAAAAACCACCTATACCCCAAAAACTATTGAAAAAAAAAATTCCTTTGGGAGTATCTACAGCTTTACACTCTACGTATGAAAAATAACTGTTAAGATTATCAAATAGAAATCTTTATGTCAAGAACTGGCTTTTTTTACTGAAGTACTATCAAAACAACTAAGAACAAGGCCCACATAGTAGAAAATGACTTGTTTTTTAAGTGTATGAAACAATATTATAAAAACATAATTTTAAAAACAAGAAAGAAAAACTCTCTGTATCAGATAAAACAGACAAAATGTTTACAACTATTAAGTTGGCCAAAAAAAGGACATTTTAAAGAGGCAGATTACATTTTAAATACTTACGTCTTCTCTGGGTAATTTATTTTCATTGTCCCCTTCAATTCTCACTCGAACCACACCAGATTTGTCCACTATTTCTTGAATAACTTTGCCATTTTTTCCAATTACTTTTCCTTTAGTAAGAGAAAACAAATATAATGGTAAGCTAAAAATCAATTCTGCTATTCTTTCATTGTCAGCCCAAATTATTTGTAACTTGCTACTAAATTATAACCATCAAGTGAAGCTCCCATCTTTTTACTTTCAATTAACTCGCCCTACAGACTACCAAGAAATCTCACCCTTGGTCTGAAACTTATTTCTCTTTCAGCACGCCTAAGGTTACTAACTGGGGCTGACAACAGTGCTCACATGTAAGAAATTCTCAAAATCTAGACTTTTAAAATATGCTTATATCATTTTCATATTTTTAAAATATCCAACCCATTTCAAAACCTTGGATGTATACATAAAGGCAAAGAGAAAACTATTCTGACATTAATCATTAGCACTTTATTAATTCACGTAAGTAACAAATTCATCAATCTTGCTTTTATTTTCAAGTTTCTATGGGTCCAAGAGATTTCTATGACTTGAAGATAACTTTTATATTTTACACCAAGAAGTTTTTCAAGTACTCCACAGCTATATAAAAAATAACATAAAGCATGTACATGATATGCTGTCTTGCTAGGTATAAAATATTGTAAAATTACATAAAATTCAAGTATTTAACTTTTCTACACTTAACTCGTAAGTCTGTCAAACAGCAGTTATTTTTAATAAATAAAGGGGTCAAAAGGCTCTCTTTCCCTAAAGGACTATCTAAAGATTAGCATATACTCACATAAATAACAAAGCAACACTGAGTTGTGTACCTATTAACAAGTACTATTCAAGTAACCTTCACCATATGGAACAGATGTATCCCTTAGACAGTGAACGGCAACACCATATTTGTTATGAAGTCCACATCCTCAATTAATTTAAGTATATCACTTTTCACAAAAACTTAAACCTTGGTTGAAAGGGTTAAAATGGAAGATTTTCCTGTTGCATGCCTGAACAGTTTCCTTTAAAGAATGAGTAAGAACGACAACAGTAGACTGGTCAATACAATAAAAGGACTATAATGGATTTTTCTCTCTTGTATTCCTACTCTCAAGCCTCCTTCCCCATTAATACCCTAAATTTAAAAGCAGCAGCAATTGAACACGTTAAAAAAAAAGTAGGGCAGGTAATTCACATGACGTGTATCTTCTCTGAGCAGCCCTAGCAGCAGCACATAAAAGCAACCTTCATTGTTAACACAGTGAAGCTCAAGCAGCAACTCCATCCTTGACCCTGCTAAAAGTAAGCAAATGTCTTTCGAAAAACAAAGATTAGGTTGACATACCATATTCCTCCCCCAGAACCTTTGCCACTTTTTCTTGTGAACTATACCAGTTTTGAGTGATCATCCATCACCCTCCTGGGGTCCTTGGCAGGAACCTACCTGCAAGTTTTATTTAGTCCCACCACAGACCGTCAATATTTTAAATGATCATTTCCATAGTTTAAATTCCAGACCATATTGACAAACTGAAGTAGACCTGTAGTATAAATTGAGCATCGAATATAAATGCTGAAGGGACAGACAGAAGTGATTAAGGAAGGCTTCTGGAGGTGAAAGGCTTTGAACCATTTTCAAATCAACGTTCAGATATTTTTCCCTTTGATTTGGGAGGGGTGGGAATGGTCATCTTAGAACTCTCAGAACCCGAATGTGTAAGGAAATCCTCTCTGGAACTTACCCAAGTGTTCTCATTCCCTTTTAATCCTCAGTTCTCTTTTTCTTTCATTTGGACTAAGAATGTACTATTTTTCAAAAGACTGCTTCATCCATAAAACATTATGGAGGGAAACATTGTATTTTTACACATGACAACCAACAGAAATTCTTGTACTACTCCTGAGTATTTCACCAGTGTGTAATAGTCGCTGCTAATGTGTATTTCCTAAAGAGCAGACAACCCACATCACCAAAGCCAACGTAGACAGGATACAGGAAAAGAGACAACAGGTACTCACTTCACTGAATAAAGAGAACAAAGAACTACAAATATACCCAATTTTCTTATTTTTGAAATATCAGAAACTTTTACTCACAACACCTACCACAACTCTCTAAGACCTAGGCTATCTTTTATAATTGATAGACTTGGACTGAAAAGAAACCTGGTTCCCTTTCACAAACCCACTGCCAAATCATTTTTACAAGTGAGGAAACCTTAGTTAAGTCAAAATTACATCTGTAGAGCAGCTACCACATGTTAGTACTGACAGATGTCAATAATTAACGTTTAAAAGGGCTTCATTTTCAAAAGCAGCTTATCAAAGGTAATTTGATACTGATAAACATTTGATAACATTGTGCACCTTACCTAGGTATAATTATACAAAATTCTTCAAGTTTATATTGAATTTTAACATCTCATCTTTCTAGCAGTTCAGTCTACAGTGAACAATGGTATACCAAGAACTAATAAAGCAGAGCTTACACAATTGGCAGTAATGTCATACCCATCCAAATGTTTGAGTAGAATTGAAAGGCTTTTTATACCCGGGCGTGGTGGATCACGCCTGTAATCCCAGCACTTTGGGAGGCCGGGGTAGGCGGATCACAAGATCAGGAGCAGGAGTTCAAGACCAGCCTGGCCAATATGGTGAAACCACATCTCTACTAAAAATACAAAAATTAGCCAGGCGTGGTGGCAGGCGCCTGTAGTCCCAGCTACTTGGGAGGCTGAGGCAGGAGAATCGCTTGAGATTGCATCACTGCAACTGCACTCCAGCTTGGGTGACAAAGCAAGACTCCATCTCCAAAAAAAAAAAAAATTTATTTTTACATAAATACTAACAGTTAAATTACAAGAAACAAATTCCTGTGTTTTAAACTACTTTTCCTGAATATACTACTTTACTAACGGCCAAAAAAAAAATCTTTTTAGAATGGAAGTGTTTATTTTTCTATTAATGTTTGTTTTATACAATTTAACAAATAGAATGCCCATAGCTAAACATCATTTCCTGAAGGCAGAACAGGCCGCATTATATAAATGGAACCCAAGAAGCTAAAAGTATTTCCTTAGCGTCAAAAAAAAATTAATGAGAGATAACAGGGAACAAAAACTCATCCCCCTCCTAGTAAACTATACTACATTATCTTGATGCTTCTTTTTATATTAAATGTTTAGGTAAGTCAATTTTTAGTATAGTCACTGCATACTTAACACATAACCAAAGCCTTCCCAATTGCCTCAAATAGCAAAAAGACAGACAGCACAGATGTAGGGCATATTAATAACAGAGCTATAAATTAACTCACTCCAAGCTATAATGCTCATTTAACCATAGCTTCAAATGCAAATTCTTGTCACTTAACTATAATCCATGGGTACAACAGTTTCAATAATGGTGTCAAATAATAAACAGTGAAACCTCCCCTCATATTATCATCCTTCTCTCCTGCCCACAAGTTCTTACCTTATTATTCTATGCCTTGCAACAACCTATTATTCAGGACCTACTGTGTAGAAGTTTATTACCCTATTGTTAGTTCACTGTTACTTTTCTTCTGCACTAAACAAATATCACCAATACCTTCTCAAAAAGTACTATCATAATTTTGATGAATATGTATCAGTGATAAAAAGAGAGTAAAGGAGTGAGAATAATAGGGAAGATCCCAAGGGATGAAAAGACTGATGAAAAACTGTAATGACAAACTTATAAAAACCCTGGGCCTTATTAGTGGGTCATCCTGTACGGAAGAAACATCTTTACTTTTTAACATATGACAATAACAAGTTACACAAAATGTTATCACCAAAAAAAGAAAAGAAGTATTGCTATCTAAATAAATCTACATATAACTGGAATAAGGTTATCAGACTACAAGACTAGTTTTCAATTAAGTTGCTATATGTAACTAAATAATGTTTATTAACTTATTTAACATTTAGTAAAAGTACCTACCAACGAGATTCCTAGGAACCTGAATAAAATCCTCCACAAATTCCAAGAAACCTCTAGCCTTTTTTACAGCATCAGCACTCTGTAGATGAGGGGAAAAGTAAAAATGAAATCCTGTTTCAATCTTGGAGCAACTCATAATCCAAAACAAAAAGATGAGAAAAGAGAAAATTCTGAATGATTATGTTCTACTAAAAGATTATGCTCATTCCACTGGGGAGAGATTTCAGGTGAAGTGATTCACAAAGTACTTAAAAAAAAACATTTTTAAAAACCCCAAATCAGTCAGTACTATTAAAACCAAAAATAAAATAACATCTCTAAAATCTTTAAGCTGCTGAGAAATCTGGTGTCAGAGTTTAAATTACACAGCTGCTGAACAGCCAAAACTTTAACCCAATCCTAAATATACTAGTCTATACCTCCTGGTTGAAATTCTCATGTTAAATGTTAACAATACAAATTGTTAAAATTGTCTGATTTATTTATTCTCAAAATCAGGTATATGACTTAAAAAGCTATTTTTGCAGAGATGCATTTTTTAAAAGTACCTACTGGTAAGATTATCAAAATTCATAATTTCTAATGAGTACAATTTTAAACAACTAGAGGGTTGGGAGTGAGTCTCTACATGGACTTTCTACTTCTCAATAAAGTCACTTTCACTTTTAACGTTTGTTCTTTAATAACCACAGATAAGGCCAGATGCGGTGGGCTCACGCCTGTAATCCCTGCACTTTGGGAGGCCAACATAGGAGGATCGTTTAAGGCCAAGAGTTTGAGACTAGCCTGGGCAACATAGGAAACCTCCATCTCTACAAAATATATAGATATATATTTAAATTAGCCCAGCATGGCAGCACATGTCTGTAGTCCTAGCTATTCAAGAGGCTGAGGCCAGAGGATGGCTTGAGCCCAGGGGTTGGAGGCTGCAGTGAGCTATGATCACGCCACTGCACTCCAGCCTGAGCAACAGAGTAGACCCTGTCTCTTAAAAAAAAAAAAAAAAAAAAAAAAAGCAAATAAAATTTTTTAATTTTAAAACCATAGCTCAAATTATTGTGTGCACACTACATGATATACCATATGCAATCATCATTTTTTACAATGCATCCAATCCTTAAGAACTATATTAAGGTAAACACCATTATTATTTTATAATGAGAACACTTATACAAGGAAGTAACAAACTCCAAGCCTACTCAAAGTGGCCTACCTAAAGTGAATTCCAATCCAGGCAGTATAGCTCCAAAGCCCATCTTTTTTTTTCCCTCCTCCTTCTCAACAAGACAGGACCTTGCTCTGTCGCTCCGGCTAGAGGACAATGGCATGATCATAGCTCACTGCAGCCTCTCATTCCTGGACTCAAGTGATCTTCCTGCTTCAGCCTCCAAAATTGCTGGGGTTACAGACGTGAGCCACCGTGCCTGGCTGTCTTCTTAATTACTATATTATACTGTCTACTTTTAAAGGTTTTGAAATTAAAAGTGAAGCTTCTAGTCAGCTTTACTATGTGAAAGCAGCTGTTCGTAAGAGCTATGTATGAAAAGTCAAGACACAAAATTGTCATTCAAAAAAAACTCCAGGCCAGGCACGGTGGCTCACGCCTATAATCCCAGCACTTTGGGAGGCTGAGGCAGGTGGATTGCTTGAGCTCAGGAGTTCGAGACAAGCCTGTGCAACATGGCAAACCTTGTCTCTTTAAAAAATAAAAATCCAGTTACTCAAATTTGAAGGATGGTCTCAATTTACACATATAAAAATATAGATAAGATGCGTGTGTATGTATATATATAAATTTATATATACTTTTCTAAACTCTATGTTGCCCTGGCTAGATTCAAACTCATGGGCTCAAGCAATCCTCCTGCCTCAGATTCCCAAGTAGCTGGGACTGCAGGTGTGTGTCACTGCACCTGGCTGAATAACATTTTAAAAATAACTTACTAATTTTCTACCCCTGCAAACGTCATGATTAACCAGTGACGAAGTATTATACAAACTCAAGTTCTAGAAAAGCTATTCTAATATATGCCATTTACTGCTGCCAGTGCCTGGCACACAGTAAACATTCAAAAAAAATACTTCGATAGATTATTTGTTATGGGTATAAAACTGAAGTAAACTCAGAAGCAGTTAAGAAACCTCAATAAAAAAACTACATATTTAATTACTTAGTAAATCTTTCACTCCCCTCAATACAAAGTTAACTTCAATTCAGCTTCATAAGTAATGACTACTAGGCTGACTGATGCTAACTGAATAAACTCTACCTCAAAAATGTTTCACTGGAAACTGGAATTTCAAATTAAAATATAATCAAACAATAGATGGTTAATACACTAAAGGCCAATGCAGGAGAAAGAGAACTTACCTCTCCGTAGATTCTAAATGTTCCAGTATCTTCATCTAGCTCAATGGCGGTAACTCCAGGAACCTTCCTAGCTTGCTGGATGTTACTACCATGTGTTCCTATTGCCAGGCCCATTAAATCTTCTCTCACAACAAATTCCTCATGAAAAGCTGCTGCAAGTTGTTTTGTGCACTAATAAAAAAGGAAAATTAGTATTATAAAAGATCAAAATACAAAATGGCTTTTTTGTATGGTTTGTTTTCCAGACAGGGTCTCACTCTGTCACCAAGGCTAGGGTACAGTGGCGTGATCATGGCTCACTGCCAACTCAATCTCCTGGGCTCAAGCAATCGTCCCACTTCAGCCTCCTGAATAGCTGGAAATACAGGCACGCACCACTGAGCCCAGCTGATTTTTTTTTTAATTTATTTTTTGTAGAGACGAGCTCTCACTATGTTACCCAGGCTGGTCTCGAACTCTTGGGCTAAAGCAATCCTCCCACTTCAGCCTCCCAAAGTGCTGGGATTATAGGCATGAGCTACCACACGCGGCCACAAAATGTTTTATTGCACATCCATGTTCATAGCATTATTTACGATAGTCAAGAGGTGAAAGCAACCCAAATCCACACACCAATTAATGAATGAACACAATGTGGTATATACATTCTGCCTTAAAAAGGAAATTCTGACACATGCTACATAGATGAACCTTGATGCTAAGTAAAATATGCCAGTCATAAAAAAGACTAAAATGATTTTACTTACATGAGGTATCTAAAATAGTCAAATTTATAGCAACAGAAAATAGAATGATGGTTGCCAGGGGCTGGGGAAAGGGGAAAATGAGCAGCTGTCTAAAGGGTATAGATTTGCAGTTTTACAAGATGAGAAGTCCTGAAGATTGGTCAATAATGTAAACATACTTAATACTACGTGTACACTTAAAAATGGTTAAGATGCTAAGTTTTATATGTACTTTACCACAGTATAAAGAAAAACCCAAGAAGAAAAAACCACCGAAAATCCACATAAATTTTTTTAAAAAGGCCAAAACTCAAGTCTAAGAAACAAAGGAAACTCATCTAATGTCATAAAATGAATGGGGAAAAGAAACTGTTTTATTCATCTATTTTATTAGTCTAAAACACTTTTCCAGATACAGGCAGATTTGTTCACATATCCCTTGTTCAGAATTTTTAAATTAATGAGAACATTTCCGAATTTGTCCTAAGGATAATAAACATATCTTAATTTCTCTAAGACACCACAGTGTGTGCATGCACATGTGTTCATCTAGATGTAGAAAGTGTGAGTGAGTGGGAAGAACAAGTATCCTAACAGTGTAGCAGGGAAGAACAGGACAAAACAGAGTACCTTAGGATAAGACAGAGATATAATGATAAGCTTAATATTTTAATACTACATGCCACATGATGCCTCACTCCTAGTCCTCCTCTCCTCTCACACAAGAGCTGTTACAGTGAACTAGTTACTGATGAAAGGTATCATGACTGACAGACGACAAGGCAGTTAAAAAAAATAAAAAGGTTAAATACAAAGTAAAGAACTAGCAATACAGTCTACTGAGTATCCCTAGTTTCTTAGCTCTTTTGGCACCTGTCATCTAAGTCCTACCAACAAGTCAACAGGCATTTAGCAAAGGAAAGGCTATGTTTGATAAAAGGTAAAATGGAAAAGCAATTCTTCTACAGACACGACAACTCCAAACAGTCACGAAACAGAGGTCCTAGGCTGCCTTCGTTTGAAGCAAGGAACTTGAAAAATATAAAACTAAATGGTGCCAGGTTCGGTGGCTCATGCCTGTAATCCCAGCACTTTGAGAGGCTGAGGCGGGCAATCACTTGAGGCCAGGAGCTCGAGACCAGCCTGGCCAACATGGCAAAACCCCATCTCTACTAAAATACAAAAATTAGCTGGGCTTGGTGGGGCACACCTGCAATCCCAGCTACACGGAGGCTGAGGCAGGAGAACCGCTTGAATCCGGGAGGTGGAGGTTGCAGTAAGCCAAGATTGTGCCACTGCACTCTAGCCTGGGCAACAGAGCCAGAATCTGTCTCCAAAAAACAAACAAAAACTAAATGGGACACAGAAAACTCTTTTGTAAGTAAACCCACTTACTTCTAAATGCTTAGTGGCCTCTTCATTTCTGGACATAAGCATCAATTTCGTACGAATACTTCGCAAATGCATGTCACTTAAGATGTTTACTCTCTTCACAGTTGCTTCACTGGCAGACTATAAACAAACAAGCTAATTACTCAAAACTTTAATCATTCTTCCAAATAGCACAAACACCATCATCCCATCTTCTATGCAAAGCCTTCCTTGCTTCTCATCTACTACACTTCTTTCACCTAACACTCACTACTCTGAGTAATGACACTTTCCTTTCTGAATTCCTGTATTATTTAGATCTGCTATTCAGAATATGTTTGGGGAAAAATCCGGAATCTCACACATTAAGAATTTTATGATGTTAAGAATGTAAAGTAATTAACATTTTATAGCTGCAAACAAACTTTTCTCCCACACTATATTAATAAATTCACTATACACTAAGTTGACCTTAGCTTTTCTTTTGAAATATGTAATTATAAAATCTGTGCAATACCCATTAATAAGCTACCTTATAATATGGTATTGTCTTACCAGTATCATTAGCTGTGTTGTTTCTGGATGGTAAAAAATTCTGCATGCTCCTACTGCTTTCTTAAAATCTTTATGTGCATTTTCATTAGCACACCTAGAGAGAAATTAATTTATGTGTAAGAACTCAATAACAGATTAAAGTCAGAGGAGAGTCATAATACAAAGTCAGTGTTTCATTTTGACATCCCCCACTAAAACCTTTGTTCATTAAGATGATTTTCCATCAGAAGGTTTGATTGGGCATTAGGGAAAATGTTTTGTAGGACTGAAAAATCTTCTTAATTCACAAAACAATTCAATAGTAAATAAAATTACTCACGCCTCTCTCAAATCCTCAGGAACATCCACTGTGCATTTAAAGAAGGTATTTTTTTTGACAGTTTTATTTTGATTGACAGGCCGAAGTCGTTCAAATGTGACTATTTCATTGTAAGTAGCATCACAAGCAGCATATTCAATGACATAAAACTAAAAGACATCAAAATACTTTAAAAATCCCATCTGAACAAAAATAATGAAGTTTAAATGAGGTTCTAATTACCTTGCTCAGCTTAACCAATGGACCCTCCCCCATGTGGCATAAAATACTAAGCACAGCTTAACTACATCAATCTCATTTGCCTAAACTAGATTATAGGTTCTTACAAGCATGAACCTTGGTGGTCCTTACATGCTTGAGGTGTACCTCTGGAGAGCAGCTTTGGTGTTTGCCAATACAGAACACAAACAGAAATTAATGCTAATGGAAATGTCTGATCAACTATTTCTCAGGTAGGCTTTCAGAAATAAAACTAACAGTTGAAATAAGATTTACAAAAACCAAGCACTGAGGTACTTCCTTAGAAACTAGTCACAAAGCAAGTGTGAAGAGTACTTACTTCTCCTTTCATCATCCGAACTTTAGCCAACCACCACCCACATGGCTCTTGGTCATTTGCTCTTGAATATACCTGAGAAGAAAAAAAATGCCTATATCCATTCATCCCAAAAGATTTCAATGCTGTAAATAATGACTTTTTATTAATACCCAATCCCATTAAACTTAAGAATCAAAAATGCTATTTTATTTAATTGGTATAGTAAATGCAATTTAAAGAAAGTGATATCTACACTTAAATTTACTACTTAAAAATAAAACTACTTTTTTGGGCAATTTAGCTTCTTGGAAATTAATTCCATATTCATGAGGTTTACTAAACATAAGTATTATTTTAAAGAAATGCTCTTACAAAGGAGTTTTAAATAATGTAAAAGACAGGTCTTCCTGTTTCTGTCAACATTGTTAATATTAAAAATTGTTCTCAGAAAGTGATTAACCTAATTTTTAAATTCCATCGAGGATATGACATTTAGATCCCTTGCTAAAGAACCGAAATCAAATGTACTAAAATTGTTTAACTGAACAAAAAAATTACACACATTCAGTCCGTCTAGCAGAATACATTAAGTATCTTACAAAATTCCTATCCAGGCCGGACGCAGTGGCTCACACCTGTAATCCCAGCACTTTGGGAGGCCAAGGTGGGTGGATAACCTGAGGTCAGGAGTTCGAGACAAGGCTAACATGGTAAACCCTGTCTCTACTAAAATACAAAAATTAGCCAAGCATGGTGGCAGGTGCCTATAATCTCATCTACTCGGGTGGCTGAGGGAGGAGAATCACTTGAGGCAGGAGAATCATGTCAAGGGGGCGGAGGATGCAGTGAGCAGAGATCACGCCACTGCACTCCAGCCTAGGCAACTAGAGCAAAACTCCATCTCAAAAAAACAAAACAAAAACTATCCACAAAAAAAAATTCATATTCTTTATATCTATAAATATCAGTTTTATTAACGTTAATAGGTCACAGAAGCTTTCACTTGGGATTAGAGTTATTTCTTATGACACAGCAGAGCTTCTTTAACATATTACATTTTCAATACAGAGAAAGGTAGAAAAGGGGAGCTGAGAAGAAACTAAGAACCAATAAAAACCAAGATTGACTGTCCTTGCAGAGATCATCAGGGAAACCTATCAGTGGATGTTAACAGCCATCTGGGAGATAAACACAAACAACTAAAAACAAAGACTTTTAGAAAGCCTGAAGCTTCTATCAGGATGATTTGAGAGTAATCTTGGAAGTGGTAGGAATACTGGAACTGGAAATGAATAAACCAAAACCTACTAATGAACTTTATTGTATACCATGATTAGAAAAAAGCTATGAGAAAAAGCAGGAAGTCCAACATACCAATCAGGGTCCGTTAAACTCAATTTTAGCTTTTCCATTTCTTTTATAAACAGATCTAACTATTCAAAGGGATCAATATCTCATGACTTACATTCTTCCTTAGACATAGTCCAAAAAACAAGAAAGTTTACTTTTCTAAGACTAGAACAGAACTCACCCTTATTCTGTAATTATTTATATGTATCCACTGGGCCCTTTTATAAATGTAAGGTAGAATCTAGTGATCTTATTTTTCCTATATCTTGAAACACTTAACAATTTCATCAACATTCATCAGTTATTCTCAGCTATGCTTTAAATAAAGACTAAAATGGAACAGAGGAATGATGCATCACCTAGAGGATAGAACAGTGAAATAAACTGTTAATGTTCATACAGTTTCCTTACTGCATAACCTGAGGTATCACATCTCTTTCAAAATAGTTCAAAAAGACCAAAGACACCATCCTTGTAGTCTGCTTTTAGCTACCGTTGACCGGTTGATAATTATGAATTTATTTTTCACTCATAATTGCGAAGAGAAGAAAAATTTACAGAGGAAGGCCTTTCTAATTATTAGAAATATCAGACAACAGATGCAAAGATAGCAGCAGCACACTAGATTCTACTGATAAATGTGAAATTATCTTACAAAGCAAAATCTCAGACTATGAAGTCTTCAGATGGTGACATCTTAGAAGAATGTTCTCAAACAATGTATTTCTAAGGAGAAGAGGGAAAAATGATGTGTATTCTCATCCAGTTAATGACTCAACTGAGACTCCATCATGCAAAATCCTCCAACAAAAACCCAGATCATCCTGGTTTGCTAAAAGGGTGTATGACAGTATTCTTCCATCCTTTAAGATGTTTGTGGTCAGGCACGGTGGCTTACACCTATAATCCCAAAACTTTGGGGAACCAAAGCAGGTGGACTGCTTGAGAGCTCAGGAGTTCAGGACCACCCTGGACAACATGATGAAACCCCATCTCTATCAAAAATACAAAAGAAATTAGCCAGGTGTCGTAGCGCGCACCTGTGGTCCCACCTACATGGAAGGCTAAGGTGGGAGGATTGCTGGAGCCTGGGAAGTTGAGACTGCAGTGAGCCAAGATTGTGCCACTACACTCAAGCCTGGGTGACAGAATGAGACCCTGTCCGGGAGGAAAAAAAAGGTAAAAAAAAAAATTGAAGATAAAATTTTAAGAAATGTTTGTGTGCCAAAATGTACTTCGTAAGTGGAAATGTCAAAAGCAGATGTGTATACAAAGGTAACTAGAAAAAGATAATGAAATGCAAAAATATTCAATAGATTAGTCAATCCAACTGACTAAATATGCTAAAATTACAGCACAGACATGGCTATCCCTTCTTCAATAGAATGAGATGCCACTAAAAGTTCCAAAGTATTCAAGGACTGCATTCTGATGATCCAACTGTAAGAATAACCAGAATAAGCTAGAATTTATTAGAGATATATTTTAAATCTGCTATCAATATTTATAAGATTGGTATGTTCTAGGTTCATGTATAACAGTGAGAAGTTAGTTACATTTAGATAACTGCATTCATTGTAGATACATATATCATCAAAACCTGGAAAATATGAAAAAGTTGGATTTGCTATGTTTAAACCCCTACTAAAATGTCTAATAAGGCCATGTGTGGTGGGGCTCACACCCGTAATCCCAGTACTCTGGGAGGCTGAGGTGGGCAGATCACTTCGGCTCCAGAGTTCGAGACCAGCCTGGACAACACGGTGAAACACCATCACTACGCAAAATACAAAAGTTAGCCAGGCATGGTGGCATGTGCCTGTAATCTCAGCTACTTGGGGGCCTGGGGGCCTGGTGTGGGGTGGAAGGATCTCTTGAGCCCAGGAAGTCAAGGCTGCAGTGAGTTGTGTTCGCTTCACTATACTCCAGCATGGAGTCAATAATGGCCTTTAAAAAAGTCTAATAATGTCCAGGCACAGTGGCTCATGCCTGTAATCCCAGCACTTTTGGAGGCTGAGGCAGGAGGACTGCTTGAGCCCAGGAGTTTGGGACCAACCTGGACAACACAGGAAGATCCCATCTCTATAAAAAAATTTTTTTTTTAATTAGCCAGGTGTGGTTGGTGCATGCCTCTAGTCCCAGCTACTTGGGAGGCTGAGGAAGGAGGATCACTTGAGACTGGGAGGTCAAGGCTGCAGTGAGCCATGATCATGCCACTATACTCTAAACTGGGTGACAGAGCGAGAACCTGTCTCAAAAAAAAAAAAAGGTCTAATAACGACCTTACTACCCTTTCATTCTTTCTGCTACAAAATTATTTGGTAAATGATCAGTGATGACTGTTTTCCCAAGTATACTGAGGGTTACAAAAAGAATATTCTAGGCCAGGAGCGGTGGCTCACGCCTGTAATCCCAGCACTTTGGGAGGCCGAGGTGGGTGGATCACCTGAGGTCAGGAGTTCAAGACCAGCCTCAACATGGAGAAACCCTGTCTCTACTAAAAATACAAAATTAGCCAGGCGTAGTGGTGCATGCCTGTAATCCCAGCTACTCAGGAGTCTGAGGTAGGAGAATTGCTTGAACCTGGGAGGCGGAGGCTGCGGTGAGCTGAGATCACGCCATTGCACTCCAGCCTAGGCAACAAGAGCGAAACTGTGTCTCAAAAAAAAAAAAAAAAAGAATATCCTAACAACCAAAAGAAGGTGCCCATCCGAGTAACTATCTCAGAGAGGCAGCTCGAATATCTCTTGTTAACCTGTGGGTAAATCAAGCCTCATCTGCTGAAAATGTTATGTCTTAAAACTACCTAACCCCCTTATTCTATTTTCACCAAAGCATAATCATTCATGAATCTGGCTAAATAAACCATTCTCAACTGCCTGGAGGCTTTTCTCACTAAACGATGAAATGCTGAACTCAATTTTAAACTTAATATCCACTTCTGTAAGCTTAATAACTTCACCCCTGAAAGACCAAGTTACTCTCATAAAGTGACTAAACCTAAATTCCTAAGCCTGAATCAAACACACTACAAATTTGGCCGCACGGCCCACACCTGTAATCCCAGCACTCTGGGAGGCTGAGGTGGGTGGATCACCTGAGGTCAGGAGTTTGAGACCAACCTGGCCAACATGGCAAAACCCCGTCTCTACTAAAAGTACAAAAATTAGCTGGGCAAGGTGGTGGGCGGGCGCCCGTAATCCCAGCTACTTGGGAGGTTGAGGCAGGAGAATCACCTGAACCTGGGAGGAGCCAAGGTGGCACCACTGCCCTCCAGCCTAGGTGATAGAGCAAGACTCCTTCTTAAAAAAAAAAAAAAAAAAAAAAGCCGGGCACAGTGGCTCACACCTGTAATCCCAGCACTTCGGGATGCCAAGGCAGGTGGATCACCTGAGGTCAGGAGTTCGAGACCAGCCTGAACAATACGGTGAAACCCCATCTCTACTAAAAATACAAAAATTAGCCGGGCATGGTGGCGAGTGCCTGTAATCCCAGCTATTCAGGAGGCTGAGACAGGAGAATCACTTTAACCTAGGAGGCAGAGGTTGCAGTGAGCCGAGATCACGCCACTGCACTCTAGCCTGGTCGACAGAGCAAGACTCCATCTCAGGAAAAAGGAAAAAAAAAACCCCCACTTACAGTGCTATGGATCAAATCATATCCTATACAAAATGAAGAGTATATCTCACACAATAAAATATCACTTTAATAAGCCAGCATTAAAACTGCGCTCTAGTGTACTATATCCTAAATGTTAATTACTGAATTGATTTACGAATATGTCATTGAATAACAGCGCCCCACAGAAATTCCTTTTCTTCAGATTTTACTTAACTCTGCAAACTATTTCACAGGAACAATTCACACTCTCAAATGGCCCACACACTGCTCTAACATACTAAAATCCAGGAGACTGTGGAGTGACCATGACGAGAAGCCTAAAAACACAATAGCACTCATTGTAATCACTACCGTTTTATGGAGTACAGGATGAAATAAATAGGAAGAATCAAATTCCAAAAGCCTATTTCAGGATTCTTTCCACCAATGATCCCAGGTCAAACTCTTTTTCAAAAAAAAAGTCTCTACACTCAAGCAAACAAATGTGAGTGATTTAAATGTAATTCCAATCTGGATCCTAAAGTCATCAATTTTTCATTGAAGTTCATAATGTTCAACTTATGCCTTTTTTTTTTTTTTTTTTTTTTTTTTTTTTGGAGACGGAGTCTCGCTCTGTCGCCCAGGCTGGAGTGCAGTGGCGAGATCTCAGCTCACTGCAAGCTCCACCTCCCGGGTTCACGCCAGTCTCCTGCCTCAGCCTCCCGAGTAGCTGGGACTACAGGCGCTGACTACCACGCCTGGTTAATTTTTTGTATTTTTAGTAGAGATGGGGTTTCACCTTGTTAGCCAGGATGGTCTCGATCTCCTGACCTCATGATCTGCCCGCCTCAGCCTCCCAAAGTGCTGGGATTACAGGCGTGAGCCACTGCGCCCGGCCCAACCTATGCCTTTCAAGTAGCCAAATTAAGAATAAGTATCAAAGACAGAGAATTTTTACCAGTCTTCAGTAAATTAACTATATTTCCATTTTTCCAAATAAATTTTCCTATTATTTACTATTAAACTAAATAATCAATCATAAGGACCCATTTTCAACATGTGAAATACATTTATTGAGTACTGCTATTATGTATGTGCCATTTTGTATTATTACATTTTAAGAAGAAAACGCGCATTAGAAAAGTTTAACATCTGGAATGAACATGTATGATTTCTCTACCTAAATAATAGTATTATCTCATTCACCTTTAAGGCCGATACTTTCACAAATCAGTTTCCTACCAACTTTCTTTACTATATCAAGTCCTAGAAACTGGCCACTCTGCAAGACAAAAACAAGTAACAAAGAATATGTTCGTCTCTCCTTTATGTGTGAGCATTTCCCAAGCAGTAAGACTAACAATGATCTTGGTATCTCGGTATGATGAGAAAAACTACATCTAAATACAGACAGCTAAAAACTTCAGACTAGCCAAAAGAATCAAACTTAAAACTTTTTAAAAAGTAGAGTAAATAATCCATGTGTATCTTTTATTTAAATAAAATATTGAATTAGGCTAGGCATGGTAGCACACACCACTTTGGGAGGCTGAGGTGGGCAACTGCTTGAGCCCAGGAGTTCAAGACTCGCTTGGACACCATGGCAAAACCTCATCTCTACAAAAAATACAAAAATTAGCCCAGCATGGTAGCACACGCCTATGATCCCAGCTACTCAAGAAGCTGAAGCAGGGAAGATCCCTTGAGCCCAGGAGGTCAAGGCTGTAAGTAAGCCATGATGGCACCACTGTACTCCAGCCTGGGTGACAGAGTAAGACCCTGTTCTCAAAAAAATAAAATTTGGAAAAAAAAAAAAATCTAAAAAGTTGTAAAAGAAAGGAGTGTCTTACCTCAGATAATTTTTATTCTCTTTTTTAATCCAATTTCTCTCAAGGCGCCTATCCCAACATTTTAATATAATATATAGATATATAACCATAATGCCTGACAATCCGCCATATGACTAGAAAAGGAAAGGCATATGCCACGACAACAAAAACTTGCCAATTCCTATTTTAACTATGAATACTAAACCAGAAAACCTCACAGTTCAAAAACAGGTTTTTAAAATTTCAAATATGCTAAATGCAAGGAAGAAACCTTATAAAAAACGTTATCAGGGCTGCGCGTGGTGGTTCAAGCCTGTAATCCCTGCACTTTGAGAGGCCGAGGCAGGTGGATCACCTGAGGTCAGGAGTTTGAGACCAGCCTGACCAACATGGAGAAAACCCATCTCTACTGAAAATACAAAATTAGCTGGATGTGGTGGCACATGCCTATAATCTCCGCTATTTGGGAGGCTGAGGCAGGAGAATCACTTGAACCCAGGAGGCAGAGGTTGCATTGAGCCGAGATGGCGCCATTGCACTAGAGCCTGGACAAGACCGAAACTCCATCTCCCAAAAAAAAACAAAAAAAAAACAAAAAAAAACACGTTATCACCTTAGATGTCAGGCTTACTATGTAACATGTCTGTGTGTGTTGCGTATATATTACTTGCTGAGCAAGGCAGATATCTAAAATAAAAAGCAAAAATGTTACATGTGAAATGAGGGACGAGGGATATTTCTACTGCCCTTCCAGGAGCCCAAAACACTGTACTAGATACCCAATGTAAATGAAATCTAAAGAACTCTTCATTTTCACATCACCTTCAAACTTTACAGGCTGAGCATATTTTTCTAGCAATCTTTAGTCAGCAAAAATCAATCATTAAGCAAATACTTATGAAATATTTACTATTAAGTGTTATGAACATTTTTAAAGAGATGCCACCACTTTTTAAAACGCAAATAAAAAGCCACTAATTAGGTATAAAAATCAATATTTCCATTTTAGACCTTTTCAAAATTAACTTTCTACTATAAATCATATGATGTCTTCTTGGGTCCACTGCTGGGCTATGACTTTACTTTATGTGCTATAACTTCATGTAAATTTCCTAAGGGGCTAGAAAGGCAAACCCTGTATTTAAGCAACCAATATATTTTTAATGTAACAAAATGTTAGTGTAAACCATATGAAACTGTCAATATTTAACCATTTCTGACCTACAAGAATGGAAATTTCTTATGGCTCAAGTCTTTAAAAATCACCTTACAAGCTTAATAAAGCTCTCTCTTGGATCATTTTTGTTCTAAATTTATTGCTAGGGGCAAAGTCACCTTTTCTTTCCTTCAAAGAAGGATTCCTAGAACTGCAGAAGAATGTTGTGAGTTGGCACAAAACTGACCAAACCCTGTGAATACATTTGGAAAAACAAAAAATGAAACTGGTTATCAGCTTCCCAACCTCCAGACTAACCTTGGACAAGCTAATAAAGTATTCACACAGTTAAGAAGAGGACACAAACCGTTTTGTGACTCTGAAATAATCTGTTTAAAAAGCATGATGGCAGAGCTCCCGGGCTGGTGAATCTATTGATGGGCTGGAAATGTGGCATGCTCAAAGAAGTCATGTAAGCTCTACTTTCCAAGCCCCTTCCCTCACCCCGACCTTGCCTCATGCATCTCTTTCATTTGGCAGTTCCTGACTTGTATCCTTTATAATAAACCAGTAAACAATCAAGCCTTACCATCTGTAAGTATGGATTGAAGAATGTCAGTTTACCTCTGCGATTTTGCACAATCCCAGAAAAATTTTAAGAAAAAGTATTTATTGACCAAAAAATTACATTTCGTAACCAAGGTGATCAAATATGAAGCAACCTAAAAGGATTACCACCCACCCCCCCCACCCCCGCCGGTATAAGGGGAAAATAGTGCAGGGAAGCAGATGTAAAAAACATAATTTACAAACATAAAAGTAAGCCTGCGCAGTGTCTCACGCCTATAATCTCAGCACTTTGGGAGGCCGAGGCGGGTGTTCACTTGAGGCCAGAAGTTTGAGACCAGCCTGGCCAACATCACAAAACCCCATCTCTACTAAAAATAAAAAAATTAGCTGGGCATGGTGGCTCACACCTGTAATTCCAGCTACTCAGAGGCCAAGGCACTACAATCACTTAAACTCGGGAGGTGGAGGTTGCAGTGAACTGAGATTGTGCCACTGTACTCCAACCTGAGCAACTTAGTGAGACTCCATCTCAAAAAATAAAAAATAAAATTGCCTAAGAAAAAAACACAAAAAAGATAAAAACTCAGGGCCGGGCACAGTGGCTCACACCTGTAATCCCAGAACTTTGGGAGGCCGAGGCAGGCTGATCACCTGAGGTCGGGAGTTTGAGACCAGCCTGACCAACATGGAGAAACCCCATCGCTACTGAAAATACAAAATCAGCCGGGCATGATGGCACATGCCTGTAATCCCAGCTACTAGGGAGGCTGAGGCAGGAGAATCGCTTGAACCCGGGAGGCGGAGGTTGTGGTGAGCCGAGATTGCACCATTGCACTCCAGCCTGAGCAACAAGAGCAAAACTCCATCTCAAAAATAAAATAAAATAAAAAAATAAAACTCAGCCATAAAATGCAAGGACTTCCTACACCAAAAACTACACACACACAAAAAAAAGACAATTCACAGAACAAGGGGTTAAGAGCCAACCAACTAATTTAAGTGATGTTCCCATACCACTATTCATTAAGGAAATGAGAATTCAGGAGACATCAGTTTCCATCCACCAAGTTTACAAAACTGTACATATGAACAATATAATACAGTCATTTAATGTATGAAAAAGATACCTCCAGTGTTAATAAAAGTATAAAGTGGTAATTCTGAAGACATTTTTGGAGGATGAAATGGTACATTTTAATACTTTTAAAAATGTTAACCTCTTAGGAATTATACTACCAGACTTGCATAAGAATATTAACTTTAACTCTGGCATTGTTTTCTTTTGCTAACAGCAAAAAAATTTGGTAATTTCAATGTCTTTTAATTTGATATATCCACACCAAATAATTTTGAGGTGGTTACAAAAAATGAGGTAAATTTAAATGAGAAGACATGAAAATGTTTGCTGTCCTAATTAAGTGAATACAAAAGTCACAAATATATAACTTAATCCCAATTTTTTTTTCAACTTAAATATGTCCTTTATACATGCAAATAAAAAACTTACGAGAGAATCAACTCTGGTAAATGAGATCTAAGATAGGGTGGGTGGACAAGTACACCTACATTAAGATGGAAGGTTCACTTTGTACTTTATATAATTTTTTACCATTTCATTTTTTACATTAAGCTTTATTACTTTAAATTTAAAGAAGGGGAGGAGGCTTTCGAAACGTTACCTGGGAAAGCACTAACTCCGAGTTTCTAAACACTCTACGTAACATCGATAAATCCTTAATAAACGGTGACAAAAAAACAAAATCCTATGGGTGGCAAGATTATGCTTAAACTTTTTCCTTATATGAATTTTCAAATTTTTCAAAAGTGAAAAAAAAATCACATCTTAATTTCAGATAATGACTTACAAAATTCTAGAGGCAAATTTGACCAGAGCTGAATCATAAAACATAACGTGAAATTTTAAAAAAACTCTAGATTCAATTGCTAAATCATTCAGTCTCTAACAAAAATGTCTTCTTCACAGAAGCGGAGGCAGACCACAGGGGTGAGCCACAGACCGTTCAGGAACAGGGCAGGACCCTCCTGGACAGGAATGGAAAAAGTACACTGTAACAACACCCTCAGCACCCCACCAAGAGTAGTTTTCCCTTTAATCTGAGACTTGACGCTACCAATTTTAAGTGTCTAAACAACAAAAAAGTGTAAGAAGCATTACTCTCAAAACTGAGTGCAACACATTTCTAATTCTAGAACATGTCCAAACCTACATCATTCCTTGCTTGACCTAACTTTTGCTTACTCAAAATCCAAAAAACACTGTACCAGAAATAAATTTTGAAAAATGAAAACGAATCAAGCCCGTTATTCTCACAGGAAACTATTATAAAGAGATACAATATTGAGAAAAACATTTTCAATAAAATCTGAAGTCCAAATGAACACAGTAATCTGCAGCATCACTGCCATATATAGCACCCACCAAGGACCCCACTTCACACTCCTTGATTTGCAGCAGTCACTTCACCACTTTGTTTCCTCGTGTCTCCCCCAGATGCCACCAGTAACATTTTCCTCAAGAACTCTAATACACACAGATAGTTACAGGTATTCTTACAAAAAGTTATTTCTTAACTTATTGCCATTTAAAAATTCTGCCTGGATTTTAATTATTTGCACTAAGTTCACTGTGTACTATTTTGCTTTAACTAAAGCAAAGTATAAATTATGTCAGGGTGCCATGAGCCAAGTCCCTCATGGATGAGTAAAGCATTCACTTTACTCACTCTTTTATCTTTGACTTCCACCAAAGTGGGTACACTAAGTTAAGGTTGTCAGGGATTGAAGTGCTGCAATTTTTGACTTCCTAGCATATTATCTAGATTAATGAGAGCTCAAACAAAATTTATTATTAAAAAATCAAGCCATGTATGGTGGCTCACACCTGTAATCCCAGAACTTTGGGAGGCCGAGGTGGGCGGATCACCTGAGGTCAGGAGTTCAAGACCAGCCTGGCCAACAAGGCAAAACCCTGTCTCTACTACAAGTAAAACAATTAGCTGGGCGTGGTGGTGGGTACCTGTAATCCCAGATACTCAGAAGGCTGAGGCAGGAGAATCGCTTGAACCTGGGAAGAGGTTGGAGTGAGCTGAGATCGCTCCATTGAACTCCAGCTTAGGCGACAGAGTGAGACTCCATCTCAAAAAATAAAAGTAAAATAAAATTGGCAGATAACGAAATCATTTGCAAAGTATGCTTAGTACAGAATATGTACCTTTAAAATGTTTGTAAATGGCTAGGCGCGGTGGCTCACACCTGTAATCCCAGCACTTTGGGGGGACAAAGCAGGCAGATCACCTGAGGTCAGGAGTTCGAGAACAGCCTGGCCAACATCGTGAAACCCCATCTCTACTAACAATACAAAAATTAGCCAGGCATGGTGACACACGCCTGTAGTTCCAGCTATTCAGGAGGCTGAGGCAGGTGAATCGCTTGAACCTGGGAGGCAGAGGTTTCAGTGAGCCAAGATCGCGCCATTGTACTGCAACCTGGAAGACAAGAGGGAAACTCCATCTCAAAAAATAAATAAATAAAATAAAATAAAATGTTTGTAGGGCCGGGCACGGTGGCTCACACCTGTAATCCCATCATTTTGGGATGCTGAGACAAGCCTGAAAGAACATGCACAGCATGAACAGTGTTTTGTTCATCTGTGAGCTGTGATTTTTCTTTCCCTCCTTTTTTATTTTTTTTTTGCTTTTCTGTACTTTTAGATTTTTCCTCAGACATTTCTAGAATATTGTAGAAAGCAGAAAGCTAGTTACAATATTTCACATTGTTACATATGAACTCTGTTAATGATCACTATAGTAAAAGAATAACTATTAACACCTCATAAAGACACCCAGGCAAATCGTTAAATTATTTAAAGTAATCAGCAAAAAGAAGGAAAAGGGTAACACCACAGTGCATAGAGTTCTATGCTAGGTTCTTTTAAGAATTCAAATGCACTATCATCCATGACTTCCAAATTATAATGATAAATTTAAAGTCTACAAAGCTAAAAATGGGACAGGTGAGACCGATTCTAACTCCAAAACTCAAGCACTGCTATATCACACAGCTATTACCACCAACAGAAAGAATAGAGAAAAGGAATTAGACTTATCCTCCATCAACTAAGCTAATTCTCCTAAAAGAGTATTTACTTAAATCAAAAAAATAGACACCACAAGAAAATAAACTTAAAAATACATACCTCTACTTCATCTCCTTCACTAATTTCTTTTTTTATATCAGGTGGTGGTGGTAATCTAACTTCATTAAATGGAACTTGGCGTTCTGGTTGCCAACTGAAGGATTAGAAAAGGTGTATTAACAACTTAAAAATATATAGTCTACACCTGGTGCTGCATACTTTTTCAAGTTAATCATTTAGCTTTCCCTAAAGAGAAGAAAAACAACATTCATACTATTAATAATTTCACAAGTAATTAGTTACTGAAGTAGAACAGATTTTGTATGACTCTTAATGAAGTTCATAATTAACATAATTGTTAACAATTGTACGTTACCTCCCAAATTACTCATCCTAAGAGCAGTACACACATTCTCCCAAATTACTCATCGTAAGAGCAATACATACATTATTCTGCAAATGAAATAAGCTAAGTTCACAGTGATGACTAACTTTGATTCGGACAGCTGCCCAATAAATAGTAGTGGTATCAACTTATTTCAAATAGTTTCACAACTACATGACCTATCAATAAAGGAAACACAATTTCATAGATTACGTAACAATATAAACTGTGTAATTCTTTTTAGTATACATGTTCACAGAAATACAGAAAATTATCAGCAATTATTTTGAATAGCTGAATTACAAAAGATTTCGTTTTCTCACGTTCCATTTATCTTTCCTACAGTGGATACATACATTATAATTAGAACCTAGAAAAAGCTTACTTTTAACTCTGTAGCAAATATGAATGTATTAAACCAATTTAGCAGTTAACTGACATTTTTTATGTTGTATTTTAAAAGCTGAAATTATAAAGTAAAAAATTATTCCCTACTCTAATTTCTCATAGGTCATTTATATGTCTGGGAAGTATACTATGACATAAAATGTACCTCAAGTTTCTATCTGCCAAGGCTGGGCAAAGTAGCAGCTGACAAGTAAAAGATTTGGGGATGCTTTCTTTTCACCATTACTGTCCAAATGGCAGCTGCTCAAAGATAGAAATCATCTCAACACTTGTTTCTACATGAAGCAGCTGTTAGGCAAAGATCTTTTCAGGCAATTCCAGAAACAGCTTAAAAGTGGAAGCTGAACAGTTTTTTTCTGACCATCAATTAAACAGTGCTCTTGGAGATGGAGTTTCGCTCTCGTCGCCCAGGCTGGAGTGCAATGGCGCAGTCTCGGCTCACTGCAACCTCCACCTCCCGGGTTCGAGCGATTCTCCTGCCTCAGTCTCCTAAGTAGCTGGAATTACAGGCGCCCCCCGCCATGACTAGCTAATTTTTTTGTATTTTTTAGTAGAGACAGGGTTTCACCATGTTGGCCAGGCTGTCTCAAACTCCTGACCTCAATTGATCTGCCCGCCTCGGCCTCCCAAAGTGCTGGGAATACAGGCATGAGCCACCACACCCAGCCCAGCGCTCTTTTATAGCCCTTCCTAACCAAGCCCACCATGCTGTCTTTCCCATTTTTAGACTACATACCCCTCAGGCAATTAAAGATGGCTTAACACTTATTCTGATGACCAGTAGTCAACTGGAAAACCTTCTACAACATCATTTGAAAATTCTGGACTTTTAAGTATTAAGCATATTATCATCTAATTTGTGCCATCTATTGTGCAAAACTGATTCATATCTATACATGTTCTGGCAAAGAAGAGAGTTATGAAAAAAGTGACAATTATGGACAGAAAAACAGATAAAGAATTATCAAAACTAGACTTATGATCACACAACCAAACCTTCCCACCCCCCAAAAGCAAAATCATTTTTCCACTGGCAGTAGGAATACCCAAAAGCAAACAGTTTGGCACTGCCATCTCTAAAATTAAGGCCTTTGTCAACAAAAATAACTTACTTATTTTCAAAAACAACTGTAAGGGAGTCTTCATGAACATCTTTGATAAATCCCTGCAAGACACAAAAACATTATAAAAGCATATATATTAAAGCACTTCATAACTCTAAAAGGTTGTATTAGAGATACAAAGGTAATAGAGAGTACTGAAAGAACACAACGTTTAGAATTAGGCAGATGTGAGTTTGATTTCCATCTATTCCATTTATGAGACATATGATCTTTTAAGTTACTTAACCTCTCTGAACCTCATTTTTCACCTGGTGTCATCTACCTAGGAATTAGCAAAAGTAAATGTACATCCCTGGAACATCTCAGGTATTAGTTCAGCAAGGCAGTTATTTAGTATTGTGACTAAGAGTTCAGTATTTACTACTGTGATAAAGAGTTCAAGCTCTGGAGTACTGGCTGCCAGGATTCATACCCAAGCTCTATCACTTGTATATTCTTGAATACAGTTTTGATCTAATGAAATTAATTACAGTATCATCCACCTAATGAAAAATTATGAGAAGTAAATGAAGTAATGTTTAGCACAGTACCTGGTACAAAGTAAGAACCCAATTTTGTTATAAATGTTATCAATATTATAGTCCACCTTCAGTAAAATGCATGAGTCCATTTCGAATACTATCTTTGCCATTAACTTAATCTTATTTTTCCTACATACTTCTCTTTCCCTTCCCTTAAAAGAAAATTGGGCTATAGTGAGTACACTGTTCACGATGATGTTGTAATGAATACAGATTCTCAATAACAATTGGTGGTCATTTTTCAGCCTTAAAATTACTATTAAAATTAGCCTTCTTACTCTATCTTCCTTTGATTAATACAGCTGAAAGAAACCATAAGATCTGACATACTCAAGAAAGAGCAAAGGACTTGGGTGTAGAATTACTGTTGCTGATATCCTGATTCCACCACTATGTAACCATAGGCAAGCAGTCCTTGGCACTTATGTAATTACAATTAACATTAAATGACTTTATATTACTATGAATCAGAACTGCAAATTACTGAATGTTAGTCAAATGCTTACACACACTTTCAACCATGGGGTACGTAGGAAATACTTTTCTAAAACATCTTTATCACACTAGACTCCATAATGTCCAAGGCAAACTAGCTATATAAACACATGTATAGTACCTGGTCAAAGCAAGGCAAAAATGAACTCACTCCTTCCCAAAAGTCCATTAACTAACACTAAAGAGATTTGAAGGAATAAACCCAAAAGAAAGAAGAGCATAAAGGGAAAAGGCAAACTTACAACAACAAAAAATGTTTTTTTGTTTTTGTTTTTTTTTTTTTTTTTTTTTTGAAACTTACAAAGTAAATGGAAGAGGGGTAACTTAAGTAATAAAAAACAAAGCAAGCCCGGGCGCCCAGCACTTTGGAAGAACAAGAAAGGCGGACACCTTGAGCTCAGGAGTTTGAGACCATCCTAGGCAAGACAGTGAAATCCCATCTCTACCAAAAATATAAAAAAATTAGCTGGGCCTGGTGGCGTGTCTGTGGTCCCAGCTACTTGGAAGGCTGAGGTGGGAAGATCGCTTGAGCCTGGGAGGCAGAGGTTGCAGTGAGCCATGATCATGCTGCTGCGCCATGACCATGCTGCTGCACTCCATCCTGGGTGACACAGTATGGCCTCATCTCCAAAAAAAAAAAAAAAAAACCCACAACAACTAATTTTTAAGGGCGTACTCTGTGTTAGACATTTTTCTAAGCAAATTAGCAAATTAAGACTATAAAATATAAACCGGCAGTGGAAATGGCTCAGTTCTCTTCTCCAGCTCCAACTGCCTGTTGTCTCATTTATTTGTGTGCTATGGGACATTTCTATGCAAACATCCTCACTGAGGCCTAAAACCCAGAATACCTTTCACTTGAAGATTGCTATGGTAGGCCCGGTGCAGTGACTCACGCCTGTAATGCCAGCACTTTGGGAAGCCAGAGCAGGCAGATCACCTAAGGTCAGGAGTTCAAGACCAGCCTGGCCAACATGGTGAAACTCCATCTCTTCTAAAAATACAAAAATTAGCCAGATGTGGTAGCAGGTGCCTGTAATCCCAGCTACTCAGGAGGCCGAGGCAGGAGAATCGCTTGAACCCAGGAAGCGGAGGTTGCAGTGAGCCGAGGCTACACCACTGCACTCCAGCCTGGGTGACAAGAGCAAAACTCCATCTCAAAGAAAAAAACAAAAAAGACTGCTATAGTAGCTCCTGCCTTGCAATTCTGGAGATATTTATTAATTAATCCTCCCTAAATTTAAATATTAAGAGTTGCCACCCTAGTTCAGGCTCTGATTATCTGACCATGCTATAATAATGACTTTCTGGCCAGTTTCTCCATTTCTAGTAGGGCACATTAACTTCCTTTTTTTTTTTTTTTTTGAGGCAGAGTCTTGCTCTGTTGCCCAGGCTGGAGTGCAGTGGTGTGATCTGGGCTCACGGCAACCTCCACCTCCCTGGCTCAAGCGATCCTCCTGCCTCAGCCTCCCCAGTAGCTGGGACTACACCACCACACCCAGCTAATTTTTTTGTATTTTTAGTAGAGACAGAGTTTTGCCATGTGGGCCAGGCTGGTCTCGAACTCCTGACCTCAGGTGATCCACTCGCCTCGGCCTCCCAAAGTGCTGAGATTATTATAGGCATGAGCCACCACGCCTGGCCCACATTCACTTTCAAAAATCACTTTGGTCAGTGCATTCAGTTATGGTGCCAGCAAATATAACTGTATTACACCCCTGCCATTTTTTAACAAATTTCAGAAACTGGGAATTTCCATGTTTATGAATATTAGTAAAGCATCTCTTCCATCAGAAGACAGCCATATTTTCAACTTCCACTAACGTGTTCTAGTTCTTTAACAAACTCTCACAAAGTTTGAAAAGTCTCACAAATTAATCTTTCTAGTCTCTGTATAATTCATAGTGGATTAGTTCAAATCAGAACTCTAAATCACTAGAAACTTTCACTGCTTTCTCACCTTTATAATAATCTCTCACTCTCCTTTGTAATAAAAACCTATCTAAAAATCAACACTTCTACCTTTCCCACAAACACTTCATAAACTTCATAAACATCAGTATCAACTTTGAGTGCACATTTTTCACAAACTTTAAAACATAGCTCTGTACAACTACTTTTTTTTTTTTTTTTGAGATAGAGTCTCACTCTGTTGCCAGGCTGGAGTGCAGTGGTGCAATCTCAGCTGGCCGCAATCTCCAACTCCCTGGTCCAAGCGATTCTCCTGCCTCAGCCTCCCGAGTAGCTGGGATTACAGGCACACACCACCACGCCCAGCTAATTTTTGTATTTTTAGCAGAGACTGGGTTTCACCATGTCGGCCAGGCTGGTCTCGAACTCCGACCTCGTGATCCGCCCACCTTGGCTTCCCAAAGTGCTGGGATTACAGGCGTGAGCCACCACGCCCTGGCCCTTGAGCATCTACTGTTATTGCTAGTATCAGTCTGCCATAAGATTTACTAGAGTAAGGCCTGACACCTAGTCCTTAAAATCTATTTGGACTGTAGTGAACAATTTCTAACATCCTACTCCATAAAATCTAATCCCCAAGTCCTAAATTCTAGACAAAGGTGTTTCTAATGGCCAGATTTCTCTAAAATTTAGTCCACTTGATACAGGACACAGTCAATACTTTTAAATGTATTTTTGTACTCCCAAGCCACCAGAATGATGCTAGGTCTCCCCGCCTGCTCAAGAGACCCAGATTGACAGGGCTGGGTCTTTGCCAAAATCCGATAGTCAGGAGACACCAGTAACAGCCACATTTGTCTGCACATGGCAGGGGCCTTTATGCCGTTAAGTCTCCATCCAATCTTTGTGGATTTTGACTGTCTCTCTTCCTATTCACACCCACCTGGCTCAGGTCCCATATTTCTCAGAACAAAGCCTTTGACATTTCTTTTTCTTCTGCCCATACATATGCAGGCACAGAAGATTTCAAGCCATCCTTATTAAATGGTCACTTGTCTTGTTCACTCACACAGTCCAATAATGTTTACATTTGAAACTCTTAACTATAATTTAAGATAATCATTAATAACTAGTCAGTATAACACATCTGAAGTGTATTCAAAATCTTAAAATGTTCACAGCTTGCTATGGATAGGCGGAAAAAAAAAAATCTTAAAATGCCCACATAACTCTGACAAAACAAATAGGCATCATGTAATAAAAAACTACAAATGCCATAAATTAGGCCAGGCGCAGTGGCTCACGCCTGTAATCCCAGCACTTTGGGAGGCCAAGGCGGGCAGTTCGAGACCAGCCTGACCAAAATGGAGAAAGCTCATCTCTACTAAAAATACAACATTAGCCGGGTGTGGGGACGCATGATTGTAATCCCAGCTACTTGGGAGGCTGAGGCAGGAGAATCACTTGATCCCAGGAGGTGGAGGCTGCAGTGAGCCAAGATAGCACATTGCACTCCAGCCTAGGCAACAAGAACGAAACTCCGTCTAAAAAAAACAACAAAAAATGCCATAAATTAAGTGTAAAATGAAAGTAGGGATGGAAGGAGTAGAAGGAATCCTTGAGCAGTGAAAAAGCACTATCCGAAGAACTAATTTCAAAAGCAATCTAGTATAAAACAATTTTTTAAAAAAAGGTTCTAGTCAAAGATCCACTTAAGCAGCAAGTTAACTAACAATCCATTAGCCTTCTACATGTAAACAGGCAGCTGTAAAATAAAAATTTTATACAAAAAAATTCTACTTACAGCAACAACCAAAAAATCCTACAAGTGTCCTCAACAACAGAAATATGCACAGAAGCTATGTACAAAAATGTCTGAAGCTCTAATAAATATAAATACAAAATTTAGGAAAATGTAAAACACCATCATGTTCTTAGAGACCTTGATATTATAAAATTTCAATATGCCCCTAAAATTAACCTATAATTTCAATGGGATCCCACTGAAATATTAAGAGTGTGTATGTGTTTGGGGTGGAGGGACCTAATAAAATAAGCCTATCTCAAAAAATTTTAAAAAAGAAAGCCTTCAAAAAGGAAACTTCTAAAATGGGGTGGGGGTGTGCTGGGATGGGAGGGAACAATACACTCTATACTTACCAAACCTTAAAGATTATTTTAAAACTACAATAATGAAGATGGAAAAGATATTTTAAAGGAACACAGATTCCCAAAGTAGGCCTAAAGTCACTTAGGAATTTACAAATGGGGAAGGAATGGACTCTTTTTAAAGTGGTATTGGAACATTTAAATAATTCTTGGGGAAAACAGAAATGGGATGTCTTCACCAGAAAAAAAAAAAAAAAAAAAAATCAAGAGATAAAACATTCAAACTTCAAAAAAAAAAATCAGTAACAATTCCAGGAGAAAGCAGGAGCCAATTATCTACAACTTGCAGTAAGGAAGGCCCTTCTAACCAAAAAAAAACAAAACCCAAAAGCCACAAAGTTTGATAAACATATACTACCCAGAAGCTAAAATATAAAAGCATCACATACAAAGGAGAAAAGGGGGCAGGGGGTGAAACAGCATACAACAAGGTTAAATCCCCAATTCAAATATTCTTAGGTGAGTAAGAACAAGCTGATGGAAAACGTATCGATGGATATGAACTAGGTGAACAAGTAATTCACAGGAAAAAATGTAATTTTAATAATATACAAATCTCCTTTAAAGTGTTAAACATTTGCTACAATTTGTTCTGAACTTTGCTTTTCTCTTCAGTTTGTGTCTTGCAGATCCTACCTTACTATAAAGATCTACTCATTTTTTTTTAGACAGGTGCTTAAATGGCCTGTGGGAAAAAGTAGTACACAGGATATCTGCTTACTTTATGAATATATTTTTGAAATTACAAAATACAGCTGAAAAACAAGAAGTTTCTCAACTTGACAGGAGCCGTTGTGGAAAAAAAAATCCTATAGGCTAAACAGAAAGAAACATGGTATGAATATATTTCAGGAGTTAAAAGATTAATATTACAAATACAGCAAAAAATCTGAACAGATGTATTATGGACCCTGGCTGTGAAACAGTCACCTAATGACACTGTATGAGGGCAGACAAAATATCATTTATAAACCACTCATTTTAAAAAAGGTAAGTTGAAACAATACACATCTTATATAGCCCCAAAGTTTCACTCCCTACGTTAAAAGTACAAATTTAAAATCTCATCTGTCTTGAGCTCTTTTCACTAAATCACTATGAACCAAATGATGAAATCCTTTTGCCAATTCATATAGTTTTAAACTCTAAAAGATTGAGTCTGGTAGTAATGTTAATCAGGGGAAATAAGGCACCTATCATAAAAAGATATTAAGGCAAGGTTCCCAAAGTATTAAAAACTAACTCACAACTGGTAAGGCAATTATCTTGTCCAAAACCTAGATTCAAGCTGAAAGAAAATTTTAATGTTTGAAATACTGATCAATAGATCAGATATCTTGATTGAGTTGTGGCTTAGAAATCTGTACAGATGTCCCTTCAGGAACATTCCTAATAAACCCATTAAGAATATACCGTCCTAGTCTAGAAAAATTCCTTTGACTGGAAAGTAACTATGATTACAAATTCATCTATTACTTTAGATTTTTTTTAAGACCCACTGATGCCTTCCTACCACTGCAATTCATTACAACAGTAAATTTACATTCCTTATAAAGGAGTAAACAAGCTTTATAAAGGAGTAAACAGAAACTTTAAAACCTTAATATTTGGCAGACTACCAAATGTAATCAGAAACAGCACAGCCTGAATTCGAAGTTTTAAAAGGCAAGTCCAGAACCAAAAAATCGAAGATTTACACCCTAAAAGTGTAACTCTCGTATTTCAAAATTCTTCTTAGAAGAGTTTTCTGATTGCAAAACAAACTGCCTTTTTTCTTTTTTAATGCCAACAAAAGGCCAGAAAAAAAAAAAAAAAAAATACAATACAATCCCCCTAAATAGAGGTTAGGAACTATCCTTGGCTTAATCCAACTTTTTAATTACTCCAGTCTCAAGATTCCAACCTATTAAAAGTTTCATGGTAAAGCAGGAGACCTGTCAGGAATCACACCTCTAGTTCACATTTATTCTCTTAAGTAAGCAAAAGGAATTATCAGACTCACATTACTGCTTCCCTCAAACCTGATCAAGTATTCTTACATAGTTTGTCACTCCAGCTTTAAGACTACTGTTTTTCTTTTTAATTCTCTTCTCATGAATCGCTGGCATGAAATTTAAACATTTTATTTTTCTCTCTAGATTTGGCACAACAGTCAGAAATAACTTTACTTTTTTTATGCCTTCTCAAATGTGTTAAAAAAAGAAAAAAGTGCAGTTCATGGCTTAATTCCTGATGCAAACTTGTGGTAAAGTATTTACTGTATTTCTAAAGATAAACTGATTAAAATAAATCCTTCTTTATTAGAGACACTGGGCTGTTTGTTAGACAGTGAAGGGTCTTTCCTCTGACTAGGTTAACTCTCCATTTACCCCAACTACATCAGTTAAATATTACTGAGTGGATAAATTTGATTACAAAATATATAGCCCATGAGAAAAAGGTACTAACATAATTCATGCAAAATTCAGTACCTTGGGTTTTTTTTTTCCCCAACTGCCACAATGGATTTTATTATCACTTTTTATCCCTTGATCAATTATCAGTTTATTTATTGATTCATACTCTGGCCCCAGTCTACCTTTCCAGCCCATCAATTTGAATGATTTAACATCTCTGAAATCAGGATGCTTCTTACAATGGATGGCATCTTAGAATAGTTGATAGCCACATGTCAGTCAGGACATAAATGTCACTCTTTAGTACTCAAACTTGGTTTGCTTGCGATTTTCTGTGGCACCTGATGGTAACCCCTGAGCATTTCAGTCAGCAAACCAACGAAGAACCACTTTAGGAATGACTGCAGTTTCTTATCAGAATGTTTGTCTGTTGACACCTTCTGATAAAATCTAGAAAGCACCAGGATCAAAGCTCACAAAATGAGTAAAAATTATTGGAAGAAAATCCTGGAGACAACAGAGGAATGCACTTTTTTTTTTGAGACAGAGTCTCGCTCTGTGGCCCAGGCTGGAGTGCAGTGGCCTGATCTCAGCTCACTGTAACCTCCACCTCCCAGTTCAAGCAATTCTTCTGCCTCAGCCTCCCGAGTAGCTGGGACTAGAGGCACGTGCCACCACGCCCGGCTAACTTTTTTTTATTTTTAGTAGAGACAGGGTTTCACCATATTAGCCAGGCTGGTCTCCAACTCCTGACCTCGTGATCCACCCACCTCAGCCCCCAAAGTGCTGGGATTACAGGCGTGACCCACCGCGCCCGGCCAGGAGAGCACTTTTAAAGTAGGTTTACAACATCAATACTCTCCATGGCACTGAGGAAGATATTTTTAGAAGAAACGCAGATATCTGAATATGAATATGTTTTAATGAATTTCTTTTGCTTGAACTTCCCATTTTATGTATGGGACTGTTAGAAGGATATCTTTCAATAACTAAATAAAAATATTAAAAAATAAAGACAACCATTGTTCAGATTAATTGGCACATTTCTTCTTTCTTCATGGTACAGTGCCTCTGACAACTGATGCTGTTTTATGTATAATGAAATTGCACTGAGGCCAGGCACAGTGGCTCACGCCTGTAATCCCAGTAATTTGGGAGGCCAAGGCAGGTGGATCACCTGAGGTCAGGAGTTTTAGACCAACCTAGCCAACATGGTGAAACCCCGTCTCTACTAAAAATACAAAAATTGGTTGATCTTCCACTAATTTCCCAAATCTATATATGGAAAAACAATCTGTTCTGTTGATTCTAAACCCAACTTTCAACTATTCAGACATCTCCACCCATAGTTTACTGACACCTAAAATCAACACGTCCACAGTCAGAATCTCATCTGCTGTCCTGCTCTGCACCCTACACAGCATGATCCATTTAACAGGATTTTCAAAATGAAAGAGAAAACTGAACACAGCAAACAATCCTTTTTAACCAGGATTCTAGGAGAATACAGCCCAATGCAGTAAGGCATCCACTGTGTGTAATGAATTAACTTCTCTCACATACATCTAGAATGGTACTACGACCTATGTGCCATGACCAGGAGAACTGAGAAACTGTGTTTCTGTGCTTTATGGTTCAGATAAGAAACTCGGGCTGAAGGCTGGGCACGACAGCTCACACCTGTAATCCCAGCCCTTTGGGAGGTCGAGGCAGGCAGATCACCTGAGGTCAGGAGTTCGAGGCCAACATGGCGAAACCCTATCTCTACTAAAAATGCAAAAATTAGCTGGGCATGCTGGTACACACCTGTAGTCCCAGCTACCTGGGAGCCTGAGGCAGGAGAATCACTTGAACCCGAGAGGCAGAGGTTTCAGTGAGCCAAGACCACGCCACTGCACTCCAGCCTGGGTGACAGAGCAAGACTCTGTCTCAAAAAAAAAAAGAATCTCAAGCTGCAAAAGTCCGACTTGTCTCCCAGATCTGGGTGATCATCGTTATCTAGGTAACCTTAAAGTTCTCAAGAAGGATGCCCGAGGGTCTGTAATCCCAACCCACTCAGGAGACTGAGGCGGGAAGATCACTTGAGCCTAGTAGTCGAGGCCAGCCTGGGCAACATAGGGAGACAGATCAACAGACCGGTCTCCTGAAACAACAACAACTTCTTTATTTGCAAAATAAAGGAGGTGAAGATTCTTAAACTGGGGTACTCCCTGACACTGAAAGATGTGCTAGGAGTACTTAAAGCTACTCCCTCCCCACAACTACCATGGTAAATCTTCCTGGAGCTTTTATGACAGGTAAAGTAATTTAAAAGATTCATAATAAAGTTTCTGGACTGTCTACATAGTTAACAGATTATCTAAAGGGCTCCTTATCAGGGCAAGGAAAAAAAAAAAAAGCCTCACTAAATGAAGGCACTACCATACAGTGGTTTCACTGGAAGGTCTCAGATCCCACTACTTACTGTGTATAACAAGAAAGAATCCAAAACAGTAATGTAAGGAAAATAAGATCCCTAACTGGCCTTATTTGCCAAAAAGCAAATCACAATGTTCCTTTCTCGAGATCTCTGTATGGTATTCCCAGAACACCCCAGACTCTTTGGAGTAATTCTCAGGAGGGTCTATCAATCTGGAATGGGATCCAGACCTCCAGGATGCTGAGCATCAACCTCTCATCCCAATCCTAGAAGTGAGGGAGATCCAGCTAAGGAGAGACACACATGCAAGAAAAACAACTTTCAAACAGAGATGATTAATACATGGCACTAGCATAACTGCCTATACATACAAATATGCAAAAATATTAACGTACTATTTAAATGTAAAAATAAAACTCCAACATAACCTAAGAAATTGTATGTATAATCTGGGCACAGACTGTCTTAACCAGGACTGGAAACCCAGATGCCTTAATGGAAAAAAAAATTATGTTAAAAACTAAAATCTCACTATGACCAGCAATACAAGAAAAGAAATCAAAAGGATGGGCAGGCAGGGCACAGTGTGGCTCACACCTGTAATCCCAGCACTTTGGGAGGCCGAGGCAGGAAGATCACTTGAGTCCAGGAGTTGGAGGCCAGCCTGGGCAACATAACAAGACCCCATCTCTACAGAAAATTTTTCTAAATTAGCTGGGCATGGTGGCACATGTCTGTAGTCTCAGATACTCCAGAGGCTGAGGCAGGAGGATCACTTGAACCTGGGAGGTCAAGACTGCAGTGAGCCATGATCCTATCACTGCATTGCAACCTGGGTGACACAGTATTATTTATTTTGAGATCCTATCTCAAAATTAATAACCTAATTAAATAGGTGAGAGAGTGGACACTCAAGGTCAGAGGCTTAATATCCATAATACAAAAAGATATCCAAAACTGACAAAGGACACCCCAACAAAAAAATGGGCAAAAGACAGGCAATTCTTAGAAAAACAAAATCAAATGGCAAACAAAGGCAAGTCTTAAAAGAACAAGTTCAAATGGCAAACAAACATTAAAATTCACAACTGGGATCAAGTTCCAATGAGATATCCCTTTACATCCAACAGACTGGCAAAAATTAAAGATCATAAAGCCAATTTCTGGCACAGGTAAAAAGAAAAAGAGCTGCCATTTATTATTGATGGAGAACACAGGAAGCATCAGAAGCCTTTTTGGAAAGCAATCTTTTAACATTTATTACAGTTTTTTGTTTTTTTAAAGGTTCCCTTTCACCAAGCTATCCCATTCTTTGATATCTATCCAATGGAAATAGTTATGTGGAGCGACAAAAAACTGAAAACAAAGTGTATGTCTATTAACTGGGGAATGGCTGAATTTAATACATTCTTATGATTATATAACCTTAAAAAATAAATCATACTCCACATGAAAATAGTTGAGATGTGGATGATCCTATTTTTATACAGTAATACTGAAAAACCCTATACTTGTAAATGAATGCGTACCTATATCCAATTCTACGAGCATGATGAAATATATGGAACTACGTGTATGTGCTACAAACAAAGGTTACCTAATATGGAGGCGGAGGTGAGACACCCAGGTGGTGAAGAGCAACCAGGGGAAAAAAAAAGAAAAAAATACAATAGACTAAGTTTTTATATCATACTTACGTGTGTGTAAAATTATACATGTGTATATGTAAACGTATACTTTTAAGAGTTAGCATATATCTTATTGTCAGCCAACGTTTTCCATACAGCACATATGTGCATCACCACTCCCCACTTCTAATTTCTCCATCTCTAGGGATCTCAAATTTATAAGATATAAACTTATAAGATGCTTACAACACCTAAAAGATCTAAGTTGTAATTTGATTCCAAGAAGTACCAAATAGTCAAGGCTGCTACTGCAATCAAAAAAATGTCTTAACTTCAAACAATATACTTTTTAAAAAGATCTACGCAACTAAATCTACAAAGTAAAATTATTTCAAATCACTAGATACTTGTTCCACAAATTCAAAAAATCTGCAAATTTACCAATTACATTATACATTACAATAATTATTACAAGTTCTTTTTTTTTTTTTTGAGATGGAGTTTCACTCTGTTGCCCAGGCTGGAGTGCAGTGGCATGATCTCGGCTCACTGCAACCTCCACACACACCCCCACCCTGGGTTCAAGGGATTCTCCTGCCTCAGCCTCCAGAATAGCTGGGATTACAGGCACCAGCCACCATGCCTTGCTAATTTTTGTGTTTTTAGTGGAGACCGTTTCACCATGTTGGCCAGGCTGGTCTCAAACTCCTGCCCTCAAGTGATCCACCCACCTCAGCCTCCCAAAGTGCTGGGATTACAGTCAAGAGCCACCGCGCCCAGCCAATTATGGAGTAAGCTCTAATAAGAAAAAAAAATTATTCAAGGTAAGCATTCAGCATTCATTAGTATTGAGCTTGTAACTGTTCTGAATTTGAAAAAAAAAAAAAAGACAATGAGGATGTGAAGATTTCTTTAAGAATACACAAGTGTCTACTAGTACTGCTTACATACCAGTAATGTTCTCGGCTTGTTAGGTTCACCCATTTGTATGTATTATCTAACAGTTCTCTCTGAAATGGAATGAGTTAATGGTTCCAAATGGCCACCCAAAACTATTCTGGGCCGGGCATGGTGGCTCACACCTGTAATCCTAGCACTTTGGGAGGCTGAGGCAGGCAGATCACCTGAGATCAGGAGCTCAAGGTCAGCCTAGTCAACACGGCAAATCACCATCTCTACTAAAAATACAAAATTAGCCGGGCGTGGTGGTGCATGGCTGTAATCTCAGCTACAATAATTACTGAGGCACAAGAATCGCTTGTACCTAAGAGGCAGAGGTTGCAGTGAGCCAAGATTGCGCCACTGCACTCCAACCTGGGTGACAGAGCTAGACTCAAAAAAAAAAAAGAAAACTATTCTGACTTTCTTGTTGCAGAGTTTAAGTTCTATACAGTTCCCTCTATACATACATAAAGTTTTGTGACAGTATCTGAACTTGACCAAGATCAAAACATAACTTCTTTAAAAAAATCATTTAAATTCAGTTTGAACCAAAATCAGAAATGACGAAGTTAGCAGTTACTAAGATTACACATCATTCAAAAAATATATACTGAGGGCTTACTATGAACTAAGTACATATATCAACAAAATTTAAGACTTGAAAATAACCTGAAAAACTGTAAAAACAAAAAGGTTATATGAAAAGGGAACCAAAAACAGCTACCTATGATTAATTATGTAGATTAAGAAAGGAATTCAGGAGCCTCTCAGGCTCCTGATCCTGAAGAAATCTCAACACGGGAGCGCATCCCTTTGCCAACAATAATAAACTTCATCAGCTATTTTACTAATGGAGACCTCTGTTCATCTTCCCAAAATAGACAGCAAAAAACGCTGAAGATAGAGAATGGCAGGCAAGTTAAATACACTGATAGCATAAATTATCTCGATTAAAAGGAGGAGGTAGTGGCTCATGCCTGTAATCCCAGCACTTTGGGAGGCTGAGGCAGGAAGATCACAAGGTCAGGAGTTTGGGACCAGCCTGGCCAATATGGTGAAACCCCATCTCTAATACAAAAATCAGCTGGGCGTGGTGGCGGGCACCTTTAGTCCCAGCTATTCAGGAGGCTGAGACGGGAGAATTGCTTGAACCCGGGAAGCAGAGGTTGCAGTGAGCTGAGATTGCGCCACTGCACTCCAGTCTGCGCAACAGAGCAAGACTCCGTCTCAAAATAAAACAAAATGCATGAAAAGAAATAGGTAATATTAATTTCAATATTATTTAACCTAATATACCTAAAATATTATCCAACATGTAATCAACATAAAAAATTACTGGCCTGGCGCAGTGGCTCACGCCTGTAATCCCAGCACTTGGGGAGGCTGAGCCAGGTGGAACATTTGAGGTAAGGAGTTCGAAACCAGCCTGGCCAACATGGTGAAACCCCGTCTCTACTGAAAATACAGAAATTGCCTGGGCGTGGAGGCACACAGCTATAATCCCAGCTACTCGGGTGGCTCAGGCATGAGAATCACTTGAACCAAGGAGGCGGAAGTTGCAATGATCCGAGATAGTGCCACTGCACTCCAGCCTGGGCAACAGAGCAAGACTCTGGCTCAAAAAACAAAAAACAAAAAACAAACATACAAAAAAAAAAAAAAAAAACTATTGAGGTGTTTCACATTATTTTTTTAATACTAAGGCTTTGAAACCCAATTTGTATTTTACATTTAAAGCATATTTCAATTCAGACTAGTACATTTCAGCTCCATGGCTGGCAGCTACCATATTAGAAAGAGCAGATTTGTCTAAAGCAAAGGCATAGCTCAAATCATTTCTCTGGGAACCTCCCAATTTATTCCTCATAATTCTCCTCATATTAGTAACAATTCAAAATTAGTAATAATGTGGCAAAACATATTTGTACTTCAAAAAATATTGCACCATAATGGTTAAATTTGTACTTCAAAAAATATTGCACCATAATGGTTAAAGAAATTGGTTCTGTGGCGTCAGAATCTGAATCTTGAATCAGCATCTAACTTTACAGACCTGGATTCACTTAGCCTCAGTATTCTCAAATGGTGGTGTTATCTACTTCACTGTGGTTGACAGGATTAAATGGGAAATTCGGGTAAGGCACCTACAAAGTCTGGTAAGTAGTCTGGGTACTCAATGAAAATTAGTTACAGTTGCTAGAGGTAGATGGGACTGCCATCAACAGAAACTAGCAAAGATTTCACAACTTATAAATAGGTTAAAGGAAATACAACTGCTTCATACTGCATATGAAAAAACCAAGGTGTTTACCTGGATGATCCTGCCAGTTAAAAGCTATTACAAGAATTAGGGGTCAATCATGGAATGAATGCATACTGCTCTTCCCACTACAAAAAAGCTAATTTGACAACCTTAAACACTGTGATAGAGAACTTACTCAGAGTGATAATCCAGCAAAGTGTCTGCCCTTTTCCTCCTAATGAAAATGTAAGCTCACTATCCTAAAAGTTACTTTGAAAAATCCCTAATGCTGGCCAGACTTAGTGGTTCATGCCTGTAATCCCAGCACTCTGGGAGGCCCAGATGGGAGTATTGCTTGAGAACAGGAGTTTGAGACCAGCCTGATCAAAATAGCAAGACCCCATCTCTACTAAAAAATAAAAATTAAAAAATAAAACCAACCTCATAGAGTTCTTGGGAAAAGAAAATCAGGAAATACACATAGAAGCTTAATACATAATCTAGTAAAGAACAGGCTCTCATCTTAAACTATTATCTTACAGAAGGCACATAAATATCTGACATAGAAAATAACAGGTACATAAAAGTAAAAATACGGAAAAATAATGTTTTCTGGAAGTATTTAAAGCCAAGGCCTTGACAGTATCTCTCTAGATAGATAAGATGTGCTTTTCTGCTTTCATATTTTTCGTAATTATGTGTTGCTCTTCTAATACAAAATACGAAACTTTACAAGAAATATATGCATTTAAATTGACTTTTTTTTTTTTTTTTTTTTTTGCGACAGAGTCTCACTCTGTCACCCAGGCTGGAGTGCAATGGCGTGGTCTCGGCTCACTGCAACCTCTGCCTCCCCGGTTCAAGTGATTCTCCCACCTCAGCTTCCCAAGTAGCTGGGACTATAGGCGCGTGCCACCACACCTGGCTAATTTTTGTATTTTTAGTAGAGACGGGGTTTCTCTATGTTGGCCAGGCTGGTCTCGAACTCCTGACCTCGTGATCCGCCCGCCTCGGCCCCACAAAGTGCTGGGATTACAGGCGTGAGCCATGGCGCCCGGCCTAAGCTGACTTTTTAATAACTGTGATCACCATCAGCAAGATAGAATCCCAGCCTTCCTTCCCCTCCACGTTTTGCAACTATCTGTGAATGAAAATAAAAGCTGTTGTGATCATTTATTTTGACATTCAGTTAAATCTTCATTCCTTAGCATTTTAATGAAAATTATCTTTTTAAATATGCAAAACAACCATTTTAAAGTATCTGGAACTATGTATTTTTAAATTAATACATTTAATTTAATGTATTAATTTAATACATTATTAAGACGATTACTGTTTTTTCAATTACAAATCTCCACAATGAAACCAACTAACAAGATTCTGTACTAACCTTGAAAAGTCAGCATACCCTCTGAACGCAACTTTTTACTATAATTCTGTTGGTCATCATTAATATACCTACTGCATAATTTAGATTACGCTCAAATTCCACTTAATATTAAATCAAGCTAAACAGGGAATTATAGAAATATTATAGTACTTTGAGATTTGTTTTGCAGACAGTTACACAGTTGAAGCAGACAGCTCTAAAAGTAATTAACTCTGGCCAGGCGCGGTGGCTCACACCTGTATTCCCAGCACCTTGGGAGGCCGAGGTGGACGGATCACGAGGTCAGGAGATCGAGACCATCCTGGCCAACATGGTGAAACCCCGTCTCTACTAAAAATACAAAAAATTAGCTGGGCGTGGTGGTGCGTGCCTGAAATACCAGCTACTCAGGAGGCTGAGGCAGGAGAATCGCTTGAACCACTGAGTCAGAGGTTGCAGCCAGCCAAGATTGCGCCACTGCACTCCAGCCTGGTGACAGAGCAAGACTCCGTCTCAAGAAAACAAAAAAGTAACTCTACCTTCTGCAGAAAATGATTGAAATCTTAGAGCTTACAGATTCCCTTGGAACATCATGGAAACTTTCCTATGAGCCAGAAACTGAGTGACTTACTTTCAACTTCTATTTAAAATTATACTCATGGTAGGGCGCGGTGGCTCACGCCTGTAATCCCAGCACTTTGGGAGGCCGAGGAGGGCGATCACTTGACGTCAGGAGTTTGAGGCCAGCCTGGCCTACGTAGTAAAACCCCGTCTCTACTAAAAATACAAAAATTAGCCAGCCATGTTAGTGCATGCCTGTTGTCCCAGCTACTTGGGAGGCTGAGGCAAGAGAATCACTTGAACCTGGGAGGTGGAGGTTGCAGTGAGCCGAGATCGCACCACTGCGCTCCCACCTGGGCAACAGGGCAAGATTCTGTCTCAAAAAATAAAAATAAAATAAAATTATACTCAGCCCAAGGCCATAGAAATTGCAATGCTATTACAAAGACTAACATATATTTATACATCAGTTAAAAAGCACTTTAACGATGCAAATGAGCCGGAGGTTTCTTTGGGGTAATGGAATGTTCTGAAGGAAGACTGTGGCGGTGGTTACACAACTCTGTAAACACACTGTCATTCAACTGTACACTTAAAAAAGGTTAGTTTTATAGAATATACATTCTACCTCATTAAAACTTTCTTTTTCAAGACACCTTAAATGTCCAGTAGTATAAAACCTAAGATGCTACTTTAGGTATGAGAAGTACAAAAGTACAAAGCCTGTAATGTTATTTTATATAACAGCATAGCCCACCATCGAATGCTTAACATCTTCCCATTCTCTCTCATCCCCACAGATTTATAGGGCTGCGAACATGCACAAATAAAGTTTTTAATCTCTTTAACTATAGAGCCACTGTTAAATGCAGAACAATGTATTTAGCACGCCACCATTTGTGTACATACTATTTTTTAAAGGCTACCCTAATTTTAGGCAAAATATTCAGATCTTCAGCATTTCACTGGTTCCAACTAATCTGTGAAATGAAGTTTCAGTTCTACTACAAAAACTAATCAAAGTCTACAGAGTACTGCCTCAAGGCATGATAACTGACTTTGAAACTCATCAACGGCAATTCACACTTACGGCCAAATGTGTGTCTTCTGCCTATACGGGTAAGAGGGGAAAAGAGGGAAATTCAGATCACCTGTACATTGAAAAACACCACAAAAAACCAAAGAAATACACTAAAATGTTAACAGCTCTCATCTCAAGGCAACTTCTAGTTTTTGCTGAGTTCCAAAATTCCCTCAGTGACCATGTATTATCTTCTAAATTGGAAAAAAACTAATTAAAATTAAATTGCTTCTACGCTAAATGGAAGCCAGACTCAAAACACTACACCAATATATTGTATGATTCTATATACGTAACGTTCTGAATAAGAAAAACTATGGGGACAGAAAACACTCTAGAAGCTGGGGTTGAGGAATGGTTGACTGAAAAGGGCATGACGGAAATTTGGGGGCTATCAATCTTGATAAATGCTTGACACCACCAGTTAAGGTGACAGTTAATCTTGATAATTGTCAGCATTTATCAAGATTGATAACCATACACCAAAAAAGGCTTATTTTACTGTATGTAAATTAACCTCAACTTTTACATTCTAATGAATAAAAAGCAATAAATTTCTGTGCAATAAGCTAATGGTTTTCAAGTCAGCAGTTTAATAGGATAAAAGTATACTGGGGATCACTGAACTACTTCAAGCCCCTCATGTTAGACAGAGAGATTTGTTCAGGGGTCCATTGTTAGATAATGGTAAGGTGAAGTACAGACCTAGAATTCTCATCTGTTTACTTCAAATCCAGGACTCTTTTCCACTTCGCCATTCTCATTCTTCCAGAGTTCTGAAGACCACAGTTTCCACAAAGTGCATGTGCAAGTGGATTATGGCTGGACATAAAATTCCAAATGTTCAAGCGTACATGATTTCAGTGCACACACAGGTGGCTAGTGTCCTTTCCAACCTTTGCCAAAGTACCAACTCACTTTGTGAGGCAAAATGAGTAATGGAGTCAAAGTCTAAGTAGAAACAAGCAGTAGACTGTAGACATGTATAGAGATCAATTATAAATACTTCAGAGTTCCAAAATGGGGACATTTGATTCATTGTGAATTGACTGGAAAAAAAAAATACCGTGAGAAACCAAAGTAAGACTGCAAACAATCTCTACTAAAATTACCTTCACCTTATTAAAAAAAGGAAAAAATATCTTGCATAGCAGGCTACTGACAAATATACTTTGCTAAAAATAGTTGTCTACCACATGCATGATGCAGAACCATGAATTAAAGCAAAATAATCACTTTCTTTTTTCCAATATGCAAGAAAAAATGCATACCTCCCTTAAACAAGAACTATAGAGCCAAATAGTGAGAATTTAAAACTTTTCGGGAAAGGGGTGGGGGGGGGGGGTGATACAAAACGACTTATCTACACTTGATAGGAAAAACATGGATAAGTCTATTCTTTGCGCCGTCTTACCCAGCGAACTGTATCTGCAGTAGTCCAGGGAAAGCAACCACCAGGTTTCAATAACAACAAAAGTCAATTAACTATGTACTCAAATTTCACCTAGGTCATTGGTCTGACATCAAGTCTTAAACCGAGAACGTTAATGTTAACTACTCACGCATTAACATAAAGTCTCATTTCCAACAGGCACTGTTCCTACTTTAAGTTTACCACCTAAGGAGATTTAAACTTGCAAAAAGCTTAGGAGGATCCTTTATACGCTGTGATTCCCCATTATGCTAGTACCACGTGACAGTTAAACCAAATCCACAGAGCTAATCAGTAAACTAAGAAAAGAAAGTCAAAATGCTGAAAACAGAAAATCGTGGCCAAATAAAATAAAAACACATGGGATAAAAGGTACGCTGAAATGAAAACCTGTGAGAATTCATTTTGCATATGCACAATACTCATGTATTAGAAGAAGGTCCTTCATAAAAATAGCCAAGACTCTCAAACATTTGAGATGCTGGCTTAGTGAGGCTGACTGACAGACAACAGCTGGGGAGATTCTGTATTGATCTTCTAACAGCCTGGCATATTTCGGGAAAATAAGGAGAAAAGAACGCTATAGCGGCAAAAAACAAACTATTAGGATTTCATTTTCAGATATGTGAACGCTGAATGCCCCACCAAATTCCTCTACTCTATTCCTCTTACGTTTTTCAGCCCTGATTCCATAGTAATGCATGTCCTTCCTCCCAAGCAAACAAAAAACCTCGTGGGAGAAAAAACAAAAACAAAACAAAACCTCCCTCCAAAAACAGCAGCAGTGATATAAAGAAATTAGTCACCTCTCCACCTATCTCCCTGATCCATTTCGCATTTTAAATCTTACTTTAAAGCTCACAACTCTCCTTTTCTTCCGTAATAGAGGGGCTAAGGCGCCGCCCAATTTCCCAGGCCGCAAAAATATTCCAACCCGCCACAATTCAAGGTTTTCTGCTTTCTGTATTCGATCCTAACCCTCAATCCGGTACCCCCATTCTCCTCAGACACTAAAGATTTGTTGGCCCAAAACTCAAATACAAGGGTGAATTCCAAAGATTCCGCGATACACCCGCCCCAGGGGGTGGGGAGGGGTCGGAGGAGCGGGCTGAGGAGCTCCCGCCCGGCCCAGTTCGAGGGGCGGGGGAGCGGGTGTGACCACACAATCCCACCGCCTCCTTTCACGACTCCCCCACCTCCCAGAGCTCGGGCCTGCTCCGAAGGAGCTCCCGCCGCCCAGCAGCCACTCAGCTGCTTCCCACCGGCCCGCCAGAACCATACTAGCAACCAAGAGAGTTCATAACTAGGAAAATGCAAGAGGTGTCCGACGTGTTGTTTCAAAACATAACGGAGCCCCGGCCCCCGAGACCGTTAAACCGCGGGTGGAGGGGGGAGAAGCAAGGACTCCAGCGGCCTCGAGCTTTGGCCTGGCTGCCTTTCCGACCC